>NC_056751.1:66255026-66295367 GCF_019279795.1 Protopterus annectens
TAACTGCCTTATCCTTGGAAATGGTGCATGCTCTGGTTAAAGCAATCAATTCAGCCGCTTGTGCGGACAGGTTCCTGGGGAGAGGTTTTGCCTCTAGTACCTTAGTCTCAGTTGTGACTGCATAACCCACTTGTGTAATACCTGCCTCATTCTTACGTGCTGACCCATCTACGAACAGGGTCCAATCTGAATTTGCCAAAGGCTGATCCTTAAGGTCTGGTCTTGGTAAGACATTAGAGTGTATTAAGTCTAAACATACGTGAGGGGCACCGTCATCAGCTGTAGGTAACAGCGTGGCTGGATTAAGAGTGGTGCATCGCTCAATGGTCATGTGTGGTTGTGATAGTAACGTTGTCATGCAGGACAAATGTCTGCTAGGAGAGAGAAAGGTAACTTTATCCTGTAGAAGTATTACCGCGACAGAGTGCGGTACCGTAAAAGGTCATGAAACAAAACTAGGGTTGCAGGCGCCTGCACGGCCAGTGCAGCTGCGACTACTGCTTGTACACAGTGTGGCAACGATCGTGCCACTGTGTCCAGTTTACTGGAATAAAAGCTAATGGTCTCAACTTATCCCCATAAGTTTGCAACAGAACCGATGTCATAAAGCCCTGCTTACAATCTACTGTCTGAACATAAGGTTTCGTATAGTCAGGAAGCTAAGTGTTGCAGATCCTGCTATCAGTTGTTTTACCCTAGTAAATGCCTGTATTGCCTTATCTGTCCATTGCAGCGTCATGTGCTGCCATGGGAAGTGCAAAAATAAGTTCTGAAAGTGAACTCACTTCCTCTGCATAATTGGGAATCCAACTACGACAAAAGTTAGTTATTCCTAAAAATGACATAATTTCTTTTTTCGTACTGGGCATTGGTGCCTGTAAAATAGCTTCTTTTCTACAGCTATCTAGTTGTCTACCAGCATTTGAAATAGTATAGCCTAGATATCGTACTTCAGCTTTACAAAATTGTAATTTAGATTTGTTTACCTTATGTCCCTCTTTCGCCAAGAAATGCAATAACCGAATAGTTTCAGACTCACAGACAGCCTCCGTGGGTGCGGCCAGTAAGATGTCGTCCACGTATAGTAGTAGATGACAGCCATGCTCCGGTTGAAACTGTGCCAGGTTTGTTGACATTTCTTGCGAAAAGATCATAGGGCTCTCACAATATCCCTGCGGCAGTCTTGTGTAGGTGTACCGCTTGCTCATGAACGTAAAAGCGAACCAAAATCTACTAGCTTCCTGTAGAGGGATGGAAAAAAAATGCGTTACTGATATCAATGACAGAAAAATACTTATCTGTGGGAAGGATATCATTTAGCAAAACAGATGGATCTGGGACCATAGGAGCCCTTGGTACCACAGCAGCATTCACAGCTTGCAGATCCTGTACCATTCTCCAGGTCCCATCCGGTTTCCTTACTGGGAACAAGGGTGTGTTACACGGTGAATCTGTGCATGGAATTAAAACCCCAGCTCACAGTAGAGCCGTGATCACTGGTAGAATGCCCCCTTCTGCCTTTTTACTTAACGGATACTGACGCTTGTGTGGTCTAAAATCGGATTTTGGAGTTATTTTAACCTGTCCTGCTGTTCTTATTAGCCCAATGTCATGTTGCCCGCGGGACCATAAGGAGTCTGGCACTGATTGTAACTTTAATTCTTCCTGCGGGGTTAGGAGATATAGTCAGAATGGCCCTCCCCCGGGTGGCGTTAGCCTGTCTTCGCGGAGGTGCACCGTTGGTCTAGCCTGGGTGACCCAATTTAGTCTTTGTACTTGTACGCCTTTACATGCTAACTGTTCTGGCATCATTTTAGCCCATTCAGTAACTTTCCTCCCCACCAGATACCATGCCATTTGTTCTTCCCTTGTTACAGAGACATGTGCAATAGAATTATTGCGAAAAAGCAACTGCATATCTTTTGTAAGACTGCATGTAACTGCAGAATTTCCTGCTTTATCCCAATATAGATTTTGTAACAGGATTTTTGTGACCTTGTGTTTAAAGAATTGCTCTTCATATTTGTCGTCTGGTCCTACATACTTTCTGTAGTACATTGTACAGTGTAGTTGTTTAGCTACCACTGGCGGTTGTGTGCCATATTTGCTTAAGGCCAAATTAGTTAGCTCATTTACTACATTTTGTGGTCCAGTTTCGACAAGATCATTACTGTACCAGTAGTGTAAATCACCCTGCCCCACCTGTAACATAACACCCTGGATTTCTACTCGTTTGCTAGGACCCTGATGCCGTCGGCACAGCTGCTATGCCAAACACGTGCATTAAATCTCTCCCTAATAAGTTTACAGGGCAAATTTTGGAGATAATGGCTCGAAACCTGATAGTTTGGTTAGTTTCAGGGTCCGTGAACCATAGGGGTTTAGATAGTGGTTCCTTATAAATGCGCCATTGGCTGCCTTGACTAATACATAGTCATCAGAAGTTACATCAGATGGCACTGCAGAGGTTTTAGCAGGGTCCTGGAGGCCCCTGAATCACACAAAATTCTACATCCTTCCCTTCTACTTGAAGTGTGATAATTGGTTGTGCCTCTAGCTGCATAGTTACAGCCAGCTGTTAAATTAACAACCTGATATTCGCCGTCTGAAAAATCAGTCATTTCATTCTCCCATCCTGCACATTCTCCCTTACCCTCTTCGCTTATGTCCTCAAAAGCTTCCTCTTCACTCTGCCTTATTGAGTCTGGCCCATCAGCCTTTTTGTCCGGGTCTGATTCACCTCCACCACCATCATATAGTCATGCTGACTCGTGATCTGGGGTGGTTTTAGCTCTTTCAGAAGACCGGCAATCCCTCGCAAAATGTCCCTTTTTCCCACATTTGAAACATTCTCCTCTTTTCTGTCTGCCTTCATAATCTTGAATGTCCCACATTCCCTCTTCCTCTGCCCCTGCCTCTGCCCGTACCTCTACCCCTGTTAGCCGGACCTTGCAGTAGCATAAGTGTCCCATCTTCACTCACCGTAAAGGTTTGAGCTTGTTTCCTTTTCCTTTCTTCTAAATATTTTTCTGCATGTCTTGCATACTCCAGTAGGGGTTGCAGACATGCCGTCCTATGGTCTATCATATGTTTATGAATGAAGTTACTGATTGCAGTTTTACATCCTTTTAAAAAGGCATTTTTTAACTGTTGTTCATAAGGTGAATCATTTTTTTGATTGGGTGGTTTGCTTATCCCACTATGGTTATCAAAACACTGGGTAAGTCTGTGCAAGTAGTTGTCTACTTTTTCATCATCTTCTTGTACACATCTATTGATACAGGTCCAGTCTGCCCTAGGCTTCCATTTTTCCATAATACGGGTTAGTAAATCCTTAACCTGCTTTTGGTGTGAGTCTGAATTGTAGGCAAGTGGTCTATCATCTTCCCTGGTTATGGGGTCCCAGTCCCCACAGACCAGGTGCCAGTTGGGACCCAAAATTTGTCGAACTACTTGCTCCAGCTCTACGGCATTTAGCTTGTAACTTTCTATCATGCCTGCGATATTTTCACAAAACTTGGTCATATCTAACCTAGGGTGTGGTATTCCTTCTACAGCTTTTCGAATGTCCTCCCGTGTCCAAGGTCGATAGACTAAAATGGTGGGACCCTGTCCGGACGTACCTGCTTGCGGATTCGCAACTTCTATGAGGGGATACTCTGTGGATGCCGAATTGACTTCGGCTTCCTTCTGTGTCCATTCTGATGTATCTATATCACGGCTACGGAGTTTCAGGGTTTTACCTACTTGTTTTGTCAGTACTACGGGGGTTACAGTTTTATCCTGATTCTCCGTGTCATCTTCCTGATACTGGGGTGGACTAACCATGTCTTTAGGGACTTCTGGATACAAGGGTGGGGCTGTCGGTTTACGACAGACAATAGATGTTTCGTCATCTTCTTTGTGGACAAAAAATGCACCTTTTGCACTCGAGCCACTACTTCCCTTATTTGAAAATTGTTCCTTATATCTCTTATTAGCTTCTTCTAACCATTTCTGTGCTTGAGGAAATCCTACCTTTTTTTGTTTCTTAACCTTACCTCCTGTGTCCCTCAGGTCTCTCACTAGATTTTGACATTCTGATTTATTCAAGGTACCACTAAACCCATAGTCTTTCTTCCATTTTTTTATATATTTCAAGTTTTTTGGATGTAATTTAAACATATATTCCTCATCCTCAGTCCTTTTATTTAAGCAGCCCTTCCTAACACAACAACTGCTTCCTGTTCCCATTTTTCTTATTAAAAGAAAAACTGTTTCCTTTTCCTGAGATCTCTACCGGTCTTTTGTAAAATTTTAAACAAAAGAAATTCCTTTATGACTAGTCCCTTTTTAAAAAAAACTTTTACAAATAAAAAAGCTTACCTTACTGCGGATCTTCCGCCTCGTTAAATCACCGTCCCGGATCGAATCTAAGAGTGACTGGCCTCTACTTACGACTTCTTTGTCGGAGGTCTTTCCGTTCAAGGGAGCCCAAGATTCGTTCTCCCCTTCCTGTACAGGTTTTTCAGTCCCTCTTATGCGATTCGTACCGTGAAGAGGTGGCCCCACGTTCTTGGGCGCCAGAAATGTCAAAAGATTTTAATACTCTTAACATATACTGGAAGAATCACGCAGCAAAAAAGGTAGGCCAAAAAAAAGTTTATTTTACATGCATGGAGATCTGCCACAAAAGTTCTTGGTTGCTAGCAGTCTAATTTCTACACACTTTACATGGGTTTCTAAACCCTCTTTTGTGCATACACAGCAGCTGGTTACTAGACAAGGAATTTCAGTCAAGGCTATAAATTCACTCACTGGAACCTTAGATGGTAAAAAGTCAGACACAAGATAAGTTGGTGCCTACATCAAGGTAACATCTATGCACTCCTCCTTGGTCAGAGGTCAGTCACAAGATAGGCCTGTGCCTGGACCAAAGTAGCATCTGTGCATTCCTTTCTGGTCAGCAAATTCCTTACAAGAACAACAACTCATTTTAGCTTATTTCTTTGCACGCAATGTAGTTTCACATTTTAACCCTTCCTATACAGGATACAAAGATGTTGAACACAAAGATTCTTACTACATATATATATATATATATATATATATATATATATACACACACACACACACACACACACACACACACACACACACACACACACACACACACACATACATACATGTACAAAATGTCAGACTGTATATTTCCACACAATTCATTGCAGATCTTCTTCAAATTGATCACTGCTGCAGGCTATAATGGTACTTAACTATAGGGGTTATATCCTGCCTAGGATATACCAGCCTGACAACCTCCAAAGCTTCAGAACACCTTTCATGCACCAACACTGTCATGCAGCAAAAGCTGACCTGACTAAAAGACAAGTTTGGGCACAAAGTCCTCCAGAACTTGACTGCCTCTGAAGAGTATACTCTGAGGCTTTTGAGAATCGACGGTTGTTCTGTGTTTTCCTTTGTTAGGTAGATAAGCTCCCTTTGGGGAAAGAAACATTCTAATTTCCTAATGTTGTTGATATTTTATTACTTTGCTTCTCAGGAAAGTTATTTTAAAGCAATGAGCATTGTTTTTTAACTGACTGTCTTGAGACTGTGATGCACTTTTAAATGGAGTGCTCATTTTTCTTTCAGTTTAAAAGTGGTATAAAGTAACTGAAAACATTTTTTCTGTAGAGAAATTGTGTTTATTTTATTTTTGTAGGGCTGGCATAGTGCTTTAATATGCCTTTTACTGTGTTTTTTCTGTAAAAAAAGTTAACTTTTGTAGACTGGTAGTGTTTACCAGCAATTGCTGCTTGTCTTTCCTGGGAAAGGGGCACCATTTTTTGCTTGACCATGGAACAGACTACCTGTCTCATCACCAGTCCTTCTTCCAGCCATAAAAAGAATAAAATTAAGCATACAGACTTTGCCACCACAGCAGGTTAGCAATTTCTTCAGCTTCAAGTGGGTAACTGCTGTGGCCATTTGTGTACCTCAAACCACACATATTGTAATACCTCTCAACCTCCAAATGAGAGAATCAGAGACAAAGAACCTTAAAATCAGGAACAATCAGGGACACCTAATCAACATAATATATGCATATGCAAATAAGCACATTAATGGGCACACCTATACAGGTTCAGCTACACAATGGCAGGAGATCATTTTAGATCATTTATTTATTAAAAATAGTTCTATACATATGAAGACTCACTATGTGATTATTCATATTTTCAGACAGCTGTATAAAGTTTAAATAATACACACTCACCCACCTTCACACCCAAGAGAGTTAGTATTAAGACAGGTGCTTATACATTTGCAAAACACAAATACATAATATGCAAGCAATACACACAGTAAGGCAAACCTCTCAACCACTTAGCACAAGAAATAAGTACAAAGTATAAAATTATGAGAGGGACAAAGGCCCAAGCATTAGGGACAGATTTTCAATACTATAAACTTGTTGAATAAGTAGATATGTGTTAGAATGCATTTTCTGAATGATGCTAAAGTCTGAAAAGTCTGAAACTTAAATGTCTGTCATTATTTAATGACTTCAGTCAGTAATTTGCCAGACGACAATACATTTTATGGTGAACAACCCAAAAATAGGAGGCAAAAAATCTAGAGTATACCTATCAACTTGGTAGCACAAGAAATCTGTACAAAGCATAAAATAATGAGGGGAACAAAGGCCTGGGCATTTGGGACAGATTTTAAATGTTGCTCCTATAAACTTAGAAAGATGCTAGAATAACAGGATATAATTTTGAAACTCAAATGTCTGTCATTATTCAGTAACTTCATAGGTTTATAGGTAGGTACTAGGCTATTGGCCCAATGGCCTACATAAGCCTAGCCAACAAGGTTCCCTGGCTTATGCCACCTAAGAAAGTTATTTTCCTGTGCCCCTGTCAAGTAGAGCCACAGAAGTGAACCCCAGAGTGTATTTCCTATTTCCATCCACTATTCAAGATTTTTCTTGAAGAGTGCTAATGAGGAACTTTGCTTGACATAGATGGGTAGCTTGTTCCAGAGTATGGGAAGTCTCTGGGACAGGCATCTATCCCTCCAGCATGTCCTGTTTATTGTGGTGACAAGGTTTAGGTGCCTAGAGTGTGTAGCTTGGAGTGATTGGGATTTCTTTAGGTATAACATGTCTAACAGCTGTGGGTTTGACATAGCTTTATATGTTAGGCAGAGATCACCTCAGAGTAGGCGATATGCTACAGAGTAAAGCTGGAGTTTTTTGAGATGGCTAGTGTAGGGCATCTGTCTGAGATCAGTAATCCTCTATGTGAGGTACTTCTGTGGCCTTTCCAGCTGCTGCAGATGTCTTGTGAGGTACATTCCAAAAGGGGCATTGTACTCTATAATGGGTCTAATGAGTGTCGAGTAGAGGAGAACAATGACCTCTTTTTTCCTAGATGAGAACCCTTTTGTGATGAGGTGTGCCACGTAAAAGGATTTCCTGACTACTGTGGCGATGTGATTATCAAAGAAGAGACTACTGTCCACCTAGGTCCAAAGGTCTGTTATCACACATTCGGTGCTAAGTAGACTGCCGCCTATGTGGTAGTTCATGGATACAGAGTTTTTACCAAAGGGGATAACAATGCACTTTTTGGCATTGAGCTTGAGGCCATGGCTCTAACACCAGGCATTCATCTCAGTGAGGCCCTTCTGTAGGATGTCTAAATCATTTGGGGACTTAACTATGGCTCCTAGTTTGCAGTCATCTGCGAACTTCATTAGTCAAAGGTCTTCTGTGTTAGCCTGTACTTCAGACAAGTAGATACCAAACAGGAGAGGTCCCAGGACTGAACCCTGTGGTACTCCACTTTTCACTGGTTTGAAGTCAGATTTGGAGTCTGCAACTTTTACAGTGTGGGTCAGTGAGCCAATTGGCAACCCATCTTGTGACGTAGGGATTTATACCTAGTTTAGTGAGTTCAGCTATAATTTTAGAATGGGGGATGGTGTTGAAAGTCTTGGTGAGGTCAAGATAGAATGTGTGAACCACCTTACTCTTGTCTACGGTTTTGGTGGCTGCCTCAAAGAAGTCGATCAGGTTCAGAAGCCATGATCTGCCTTTCACAAACCCGAACTGGGTGGGGTCCAGAGTTTGGAGGTTACCAATGTCTTTGTTTATGAGTTCCATGATAATATGTTCCATGACCTTACAGACCAGGCTCGTCAGGCTAATAGGGCGATAGTTCCCGGGATCAGTGGTGGCTCCCCCTTTGTGGAGTGGGTTAACTGTTGCTGTGCGCCATTCAGTGGGAACAAAGACTGATGTGAGACAATGACTGAACATGGTGCTTAGGTGGGGAGCCAGTTCGTTCTGAAGTTCGTGTAAAGCGCAGCCTGGGATGTTGTCCAGTCCCATGTATGCTGCATTTTTGGCTTTAGAGAGTGCAGCTTTTACCTATGTAGTTGTGATTACAGAGACTCTGTATTCTTCCTGTATAGATATGGGCCCTTTAGGGGTTGAGAGGGGGGTAAAGTTAGCACTGAACCTATCTGCCAGGACATTGGCAATATCAGTTGATTCTGTAATTTTCATGCCGTTGTGCTGTAACTCAGAGCAGATATGGGTGTTGCCATTAAGATTCTTGACATAGCTATATAATGCTTTGTGGTTGTGATTTTGTTTTTGTAGCTAGCTTTGGAGGATCTTATAAGAGATCTCAGCTTCTTACTGAGGCTGACAAGGGAACTCCGCCACTCATGGGATTTTCCGCTCTTTTGCAATAGTTTCTTCCTTTCTTCACTTCTGTTGTAGAGTTTTTTATGGCAGGGGACCACCAGATTGACTTCCTTTCTTTGGAGGATAGCATCTAGGTTCTGTTTGGGATAGCATGATCCATGCACTCGTGTAAGTGCTTATAGAGTACATCTGTGTAGGATTCAGCAGTCATAACTGTATTGTCCATCTGCATGAGTGTCATGAAGTTCGTCATTTCTGTCTTAAGAAGCATGAAGTTGGCTTTGGTGAAATTTTTTACCATGGTTTCCTTAATGGGGGGTGGGGGTGGTATGTGGATATCAAGGGTGATTAGCTTATGGTCGGATATGACCAACGAGGAGTTGACTTCAGGTGTGGAACACCGGTCACTCATGTTGGTAATGACTAGGTCTAGGATATTGTTGCTCCTGGTGGGGGTGTGGATAAGTTGATCCAGGGCATTGGAATTTATGAATTCCAGAAAGCGTTGAGCGAAGGAGTTGGCACATGAGTAGTTTTCCCACTTAATGGTGGGGTAGTTGAAATTGTCCATTATTAGGGTGTTTGGTTGAAACCTAATATTTTCCAGTATGTCAAGAAAAGAGGAGTGTGAATCCTGGGGCATGGTGGGGGATCTGTAGCAAGCTGCAATTTGGATTGCAGTTTTGTCTAGAGTTAGTTGCACTTGGATAACCTCGGCTGCATTATGCTGAGCAACTAGCCTGGAGGTGTGGATATCCTTAATGAATATTGACACACCTCCGCCTTTGGTGTTCCAGTCCAGGTTAGGTGGCCAAAAAGTGTAGTATGAGTTATAGCCTGGTAATGCAGGGATGCTCTCTGGAGCCTTGAACCAGGTCTCAGTCACTGTACAGATATTAATGTTCTCTATTTTAAGAAGTGCCTCGAGGGAGTGCATTTTGAGATTTAGACTTCTAGCATTGTGTAGCATTACTCGCAGTTTTTGCTTGCCTAATCCTCTTATGGTGGTGAATTTGTCATTTGAACTTTGCCTAAAAAAGGCACTATAGGGGCAGCAAGAGCCTTATTCAGTATCCGGAATCCCAGGGGTGACAGGTGCGGGCCATCTCTTGCAAAGCATTGTGGTCTGTCGACCATGTCATCAGAGGCAGACAGATACTGGATCCCCTTAGAATGACACCAGAAGCTTAGTCACTTGTTGAAGTCAATCATTTTGTCCTTGTACTGCGGTATCATTCTGGGTGATGGCAGGATGCTACTCAGGGCTAGGGTCATACCAGCCTAGGCTACAAGATCGGAGAGCTCTTCCATGTCTCTTTTCATGTAGTCCATGGAGGTTCATCTCAGGTCATTCACACCAACATGGACAATGACAGAGTCATATTTGTGCTTGTTGTGGAGTGACCTGAGAGCATGGGTTATGTGATGGATCCTGACACCTGACAGGCAGCTGACAGTAACCTTCTCCTTGTTTAGCCTGGTGAGTGGGACATCAGTGTGCCTGACTATAGAGTCACCTATGACTAGTGTGTGAGTACATTGTTTTGCCTTATGGGCTGTGGTTGAGTGGCACACTGCGTCTGTAGGCTATGTGTCATTTGGGCTGTGTTGGAGGGTGGAGGTTGCTTGCGTTTCTGCTTTGGAGGTCTTTGTTGCTTGAGCAGATTATTATTGAGAGCCTCTGTGAATGTTTTTGTGTTTCTATGTGTGGATGTTAGTGGTGTAGGTATAGTGGGACTATGTGATGAGTGTGGTGTGGTGCAAGTTTTTATCTTCTCCTCTTGACTGTCAAGTTCAGTCTTGGTTGGAGAAAGCTTTACCTCCAGTTTGGCTAGACAAGTGCATCTCTCACAGGTTGTGCTGTTGGGTGGTAGGAGGAGAGGGTTGTCTGTGTACATGAGGCAAGTGCTACATTACCCCAAGATGCCCAGATTCATCAGATAGATAGGAGAGAACATTGGGAGCTGACCCTCGGACATGCCTGAATAAAAAACTACTTTTTTTTAGACAGGTGAGGAAATGAGTATAAGAGCTGCTTTTCTCTAAGCAAGTGAGGAAAGTAAGTACAAAAACTGTTTTCCTCTAGGTAAAGGAGAAGGTTGAGTGCTGTGTAATTTGTAGCTTATTTAGTGCTAACAAGTTCTGAACAAGTGCTGAGCATGAATAAGCAAATTCAAGTGCTAAAACTAAGAATCTGTACCTGGATCTTGTGGTAGATAGGCTACCTAGTGTTTATCACTCCCACTGATAAGCTAGAATGCTTCCCTCCAAAACAAAAGGGCTTGGTGGGCTCAGAAGCTTACAATCAGTCCTGGATACAGCAAGTCTGTATCTGGACTAGACTAGATACAGGAAAGGTGGGAAACAAGCACAAACATCAGTCATTGATTTGCCAGAAAACAACAAATTTTATGAGGAACAATGGAAAAATCTGAGGCAAAACTCTCGTATACCTCTCAAACTGTTACCACAAGAAATCTGAACAAAGCATTAGATAATGGGGGGGGCAAGCATTAGGGACAGATTTGCCCCTATAAACTTAAAAGAATGCTGCAATAACAGGGTATGTATTAGCATGCATTTCATGAAGGAAATCAGTGTCTGAAACTCAAATGTTTGTCATTATTTAGCAACTTCAGTCAGTGATTTTCCAGACAACACCACATATCATGAAGACAATTTTTAAATATTGCCTGTAAACATAGAAAAAAGCTAGAATTACAGGATATGTTAAATGCATCTTCTGAAAGATATGATGGTCTTAAACACGAAGGTCAATGACTTGAGTCCTCAGCCATTTGTCAGAAAATATTAACTTACCCATCACTAGAAGGTCAGCACAGAATGCTGCTGTTGTTGTTGTTGTTGTGTCTTTCGGCTTTTCCCGGTTAGTGGTCGCCACAGCAGAACTCCGGTCCGCTAATGATTAGCAGTAGATTTTTATGTGAAGGTCAGCACAGAATGAAGAATTTAAATAAAAATCCAAATTTTGAGTCCATAAGAGCATCAGCAAAACTCAGATCTAATGTGTACAAATACAGCAGCAGTTTGGGCTTACTTTCAAATCTAATGCGAGATGCACCTTGCCTTGCAAAGTCCAAAAAACAGAAAAATGGTCTACACGCACTCGAGTTTTGGCAAACAGCAAATGGGTGAAACAGAAATCCTGATGTTGTTTTACCTTCCACCTGGCCTTGAGCTTCTTGTCTTCATCACGTTACTTCCTGTCCTCACCACAATGTTTTCATGCACTGCTCTTCCAAACAATGAATTAACTGCCAAGGTTCTTCCATTCCTGCTGCTTATATGTGGACTGAGAAGACATAATTGAAGATAATAACATATTGGTTCCATGTAAGCAACAGAAAATTAGTAAAGAAACTGAGAAACTGGATAGCAGCATGTAAATGATATGCAGTAAAGTGATACTCTGATTGGCTAAGACATCTACAGCCAGAATACAGGTTGCATTACCACAAATCTTTGAGGAAAAAGCATCAGGCAATCGGGAGATTAAGCTTATTTAAGCTTACAAATGTGTGCTCTTGTGGAATTCAGGATGATTGAGAGCCATGCATCTCTTATCCCAGATACCTCTGGTGTAGCACCTACAGCCACTATGGACCAGGGGTTAGCCACATCCTCTGCTGATGTTGAGATTCCTTCAATAGGCAGGGGAGAGTCACTCTTCTCAGTCCTGGGAGAGACAACTGGGAAGGTTTCTCTTTCTTATCAAAATGCTCTGTCCTTCCCTGGGAAAGCTGCTGCAATCATTAGTGACTCAGCCCCATTTTTCCTCTCAAAAACAAACAGAAAACGAAAAGGTATCTACTCCTCCTCACTTTTCTTTGGATAAGAGTAGTTTATCGGTTGTGGTTCAGTGTATAATTCAGGCAATTAGTCCTTCTTGTACCCAGGAATCTTTCCACACCATTGAGACATGGCTTAGTGATAACAAACTAATACTTAATCCAATGAAAGCTAAGCTCTTACTCTTCCTCCCCAAAAACCTCACCACACTCAAAAGTACATTTACCATTTTATCTAGCAACAACACCACCATCTCAGCTGAACCTAGTACTAAATTGCTAGGTGTCACAATAGATGATCAGCTTAAGTTTGATCTACATATTACTAACTCTATTAAAAAAAATCATCAGAAACTTGGGACACCTTTTCCGCAACAAGAAATACTTAACCAACACAGCCTGAAAAACTCTCTCTCATTATTTACTACTCCCAACACTCCTATACAGCTGTCACATATTCACAAACCTAAACTCTACACTTATTTCCAAACTTGAAACTACCTACAACAAGGTCGCCAGATTTGCAGCAAACCAAACCTACAAGTCACACCACTGCTTAGCACTTCAGCAACTAGACTGGCTAGAATTCCCTCATAGGTTTATAGGTTTATAGATTAGTACTAAGCTAACTGCCCTTGTGAGCCATTTTAAGCTTAGCCAATTATCCCTTGTGAGACTCAAACCCTGCACCTTGTGTTTGTAAGGCAAACACCTTAACCATTAGGCCACCCTCCTAACCCCTCCAGCTATACCAAATACAAATGGGTCTATATTAGAAACTCAAAGGTTTAATGCTTCGAATCACTAAATATCAAACTTTAGTGATCGAAACATTAAACCATCAAAATTTTGTAGACCCTGTAAAAAAAATGTAAAGGGTGTTTAAGCAGGGGGGCAAGCCCCCATGCACCCGCCACCCCCCCCCGCTACTTAAATATACCAACTCTGAGAGCACACTTTAACGGAGTATGGTGCTACACTGTAGCATGATCTCGGAGTTGGTATATTTAAGTAGTGGTGGGTGCAGGGGGTCTTTCCCCCTGCCTACACTCATTAGTTTTTTTTTTTTTTGGTCCTAAAAATATTTTTATAGGTGTTCGATCATTTAATAGTTCGATGCATACAGTTCAATGTTTATGCATTCGAACTATTAAACTTTCGCGATTATAATATAGACCCAATATAAATCATATTCTCCATCCTCTATCTACCCTCCTTCTGCCCCAGCCTCTCTGCCATCATATCTAAATATTCCCCGGCTAGGACTCTAAGCAGCTCAGACCAAGAATTATTACACATCTACAAACCCAAAACCAAAATAGGATGTCTTCTCTATAACTATAACCCAGCTACATCCTGGAACCAACTCCCTTTGGAAATAAAGTCCCTTCACCATAGCAAGAGTTTCAAATTAGTCATAAGGAAATACCTCAAAAAAATTGTCTTGCCACTGTAGCCATCCACCCTGAAACCACTATCCTTCCACCTATTTTCACCACCTCGCTCTAAATGTATCTCTAACCATATACTCCTATCTCTTCCACCAGTTCACTTCCTCCCTCTCTAACCAATCTTGATTCTTTCAGTTCCAAAATAACCTATTTTATCTAGTCTGTCACCTCTACTCTATTTCCCTTTTATCTTCAACTAGCTATTTGTATATTCCTTTTTTTTTCTAAACTCCAAAACAACTAGGCCCTACCCATTTAAACGGACATGTAACTGGTTTCAAAACCCTTTCCTGACTATTAATTTATTTTGTACAAAGCAGCTAAAATTATATTGTAACAAGACTCATATTCTTCTGTTGATTGTTAATACTTTGTTTTTAAAATTGTATTCCCTGAGGAGCTTTTCTCCTCAGGTCTCTGCTGAAAAGAGCCTAAAGCTGATTGTTAATACTTCGTTACTAAAATTTAAAATAGTTTTTTCCCTGAGGAGCTTTTCTCCCTGTGTCTCTGCTGAAAATGAGCCAAAAGCTCAGTCAGACTAACCCGGTTAACAAATGTAAAATAAAATAAATAGATAAATAAATAAGTAATAAATTATTGTAAGGTAGTTTCTGGTAAAAGAAAGAGAGATTCCTCTTTTTCTGAAATAATTCAAGATTCTGAGTCTGAACAGGAAGATGCAGGGAAGGATGTAGGGTTTTTTTCCACAGATTTCTGTTTCAGACTCGGAGGAAAGCTCAGTTCCTAATTCTCTCTATGGATTTTTTTTCCTTTCTCTGAGACTATTGCTAGTATGTGCCAGTGTTTTCACTGGGAGAACATTGAAGTTTCTCAATACCTCAGAAAACACTATGATTTGTTACAGAAGGATTTTCCAGAACTTATACCCGTTCCTCCTGGTCTGTCTACTTTACAGGATATCTGTTACTACCTGCAATTTTCCTGATAGCCAGCCAGCTGCCCCTAAAAAAAGCAGATAGGATGTATAAAGTTCCTCAGCCTTTTACATTTGTATATACTATTCCCAAACCTGACCCATCAGGTATAGCTTTAATTGATCCCACAGCTGCTAAGTACTTGATCCAAATCTTTCTGATCAGGATGGGAAAATTATTGACAGGTATTTGAAAAAAAGTGTATACTTCTTCGACTTTGATTCTCAGAACTTTGAATTGTCAGGCTTGTATGTTAAAGTTTGTGCTGACAAATTGTAAAAGTATGAGGAATGTTTTAGCTGCTGTTTCTTCTTGTGAGGAAACATCTGTTTTAAATAACTTAGTTTTTTTTTCTATTGCACAGGTCACTACTCATTGTTCACAGTGTGTGCATGACTCTGTTGATACTTCTTCCAGGGCTATGGCCACAGCTGCTATTTTGAGGAGGTTTATTATGGCTGAATTAAGATGTGCTTATGCAACATACGCTATATATTATATGCACTACTACTGTTTAACAAACCGTCTCCTTGATACATGTTTGTAGATGGTTTAACCTTTTCCCAAAAAGTGCGAGGATTTTGTACCTTTTTAAAGCAATGAGAATATTCTGTACTTTGAGGAGTATTGATGTTTAAACTTTCGCAAGCGTTTCATTTGTAACCTTGGACACAGGCTTAATTGTTTGATTGTTTTAATGTTCCCGCCTAAATGTTTTTACTTCATTTAAATAAGCGTCTATTGTACCAGAAATGTGATTATCTGAGGAAGCATAGCTTTGCTATGCGAAAGCGCTTATTCACTGTGTTTTATTTACTGTGTTTCATTTTATTAAATACTTTATAACATCATTCCAACGGAGACTTTTTTCGTGGTGACTCCTTCTCGTTCTTGATTTGGACTACCTTGTTTATACTGTCGGAAGGAGTCTTTGAGTTCCAGAAAACAGTTCTGATATTTTATTTTCCTGCATTGGTGTGCTGTTCCTGGTTCTACACATGGATTCGACCGACATTGAGTTGGACTTTAGACCAGAGACGAGGGAGGTCGTGCTACCGGCATGGGAATCGCTTCTACATCGGAATACCAACCCTTTATTGACTCTGGAAATATCTAATCAGTCCGCTCCGGCAAGTGCCATTAACAACAGTGAGGTACTATCTGAGTTTAATGCTTTAAGTAGAACTTTTCAAGATGACTTATTTAAACTACAGAGGTATGCCTGGCAGCGCTTACATCTTGAGGCATGCCTCCACTTTAAAGTCATACCTCGCGGCATGCGAGTGTTTTGCATGCCGACATATGGGGACAGCCACCCAATATTATTACGAAAATGGCAAGACCTAAATATAGGTCTAGGTTTCAGTTATATCAAACTGTTACTGGACTATTTTGCTCCGTTGGAGACGGAGCTTAGAAGTAAGGTTGACTTACAGCAGCGTCATTTTAATGACTCTTATAATACAGCCTACTTCCAACAGAGGCTAGATAATATTCGCTCACAAGTGCACTTATTTAGCGAAAGACTAAGGCAAGTGAAGCAGAGAAAACTCATTAGAGACTCTAATGATTTTGCTAATGGTCAGATATTTGTCTGGCCCAGAACTACTCGTTCTCCAGCTGTGACAAATAACGGGATACCTTTACAGACTACCTCTATTCAATCCACCACAGCAGAAGTTAATGTCACACATTTTGTTTCCAATGAGAACTCTCAGTCCAATGACACTCCAGCTATATCAGCACAGGATAGCAGTCCTGTGAGAGGGAATTCTGTCAGCAATACACCCCTTCCCAACCAACAAGCTGATAAAGTTCACAAGGCTCCTGGAGCTAGACCAAAAGACACTGCCAGTACGTCTACCCTTTTTTTACCATTTCCCGTCAAACAACAGACGGCATGGAGAGGCCGCTCCAACAGCAGGGGGCCCCGCAAGAGGAAGGGGTCAGAAGAAAAGTACGGCCAGACGAGGAAACAAAGGAACTGAATGACTTAGTTTGTAACCTTTCTGACACTCTTTTGTCAGAATCTGCGGTTACACTTCTTAACAAAGGTTTAAATTTTATACCCTCCCAACTCAGCAGTTTGGATGAGACTCTAATAGACCTTAGACTGTTCTGCCGCAATTTAGCTTTAAAATTGTTTTTTAAAGATAATTCTGCTATAAAAACAGATGCTGTTAAACAATTTTTTAAACGCAAAAGTAACTACATGCCACCTATTCCACATGATGTGGAATGTTTCTGTAAACTATGTGAGAAGGACATTTATGAGTACTTTGCAAGTAACCAGAAAAAATGTAAATTCTTTAACCTGACAGAATCAGAACAGCGATCACTTAAACAACTGAAAAGTGATCCTGCTATAACTATTAAACCTGCAGATAAGGGTGGGGCGGTGGTTCTAGTTAATACTGTTGAGTATGATACCACCATGACATGTATGCTAGCAGACACTAACACTTATTCTGTAGTATCTAAGACCTTTGTTGAGAATTTAGTAAAAAGAATACAAGCAGATTTATATGATTTATTACTCTGTGGACAAATCAGCTGTGAAACATATGAATACTTTATGATTGAATATCCCACATTACCAGTCATAAAAGGTTTACCCAAGATTCATAAAAATGTTACTCCTGTACCCATGAGGCCAATAGTGGCAAGTGAGCGTTGGTGCACTTACACTATATCCTCTTTTTTAGAATGCATGTTGAGACCAATTGTGAATGACATCCCTAATATATTATCGGACTACTACCAGTTGATTGAGTTTTTGAGAGATTTTAGACTTGACAAAGATGCATCTAATTACCTCCTGGTAACTATGGATGTGGTTAGTCTTTTCACAAGTATACCCAATGAATTAGGTCAGCAAGCTATCAGTGAGTTGCTACATAGTAGGTCTCAATATACTAACAATAGACAGATACTGATTAATTACTTACTTGAGTTAGTACTTAATAATAACGTCTTTCTGTTCAAAGATAACATCTATTTGCAAAAGTGGGGGGTTGCCATGGGCACCCCCTGCGCCAACAGCTATGCAAACCTGGTGGTTTTTGAATGGGAAAGTAATCATCTGTTTAAACACACCCAGTTTAGCAATGTCAAACTCTACAAGAGGTTTGTAGATGATGTACTTTTCATCTGGGAAGGTAGTCATAGTGAATGTGTCAAGTTTATTAGAGAGGTAGAGTCTATGAGCTCTTTTCTCAAGTTTACAGTTGAAACCTCGAGCTCAGAAGTCAATTTCTTAGACTTAACTTTAAAACTCAATGCAGGCAGTAACATCAGCACATCACTTTATAGGAAACCTACATGGAAGAACTCTCTCCTTAGATTTGAAAGCATGCACCCTAGGCATACTTTCTCAGGTATTGTAACCAGTCAGTTGAATAGATTATCTAGGATATGTACTAATGAATCTGATCGTTTGAGAGAAGTAACCTTCCTAGAGCAACTTCTAAGAGATAGAGGCTACAATAACAATCTGTTAAGGGACTGTAAACAGAAGGTATTAGGTATATCCCCCAAAGTACACATTTCTAAGTATAATCTACATCGATCATTATACAGTAGCAATAGGAAACACGATAATTCAGGTATCATATCTTTTACACTGAAATATACAAGTGATGTTTCTAATATTCAGAACTTAATCAAGAAAAACTGGAATATTTTAAACATGGATCCAGACACCACGCGGATAGTTGGTAACCATCCGACCTTCAGTTACAGGAACTGTAGTAACCTCAAACAAATACTATGTATAGACAAGTACAATCCTATTAGTAATGTTATGACATTCAATAAGAGAGGTACATTTCCCTGTGGGAAATGCCATATGTGTCCCCACATCTCCACGGAACAAACCTTTGAACATCCTCATGGCTTATATGTGTTCCATCCAAACCACTTTTATAACTGTAATAATACAAATTTGGTTTATTTGGCCACATGTGAATGTTGTCCCGCGTTTTACGTGGGACTTACAAAAAGGAGACTTAGAGATAGAATGTACAACCATCTCTATGACATAAGGAAAAGAAATGACCAAAATGCACTTGCAAAACATATTATTGAACATGATTCCCATTACTTTACATTTAAGGTGCTACAAGTGATGAGGGATAATCCTAGAGGAGGGGATGCTGTGAATAATTTAGCATGCTTGGAGTTAAAATGGATATTCTTATTGAAAGCCCAAACTGCCCCCGGAATTAATCAGTTTTTGTCTATAAAACCCATCTTGAATAGTAGACCTTTATAAGTTTGACAACTGAGCCCTTAGGAATTGTGACTGAAGAATTCTATATGTTAGGCACCATAGTGGTCAACATTACTGTCATCTCCATTACATTCACATTGATATAGCCTATAATGTCAGGATGAACATATGTTCATGTTCCCAGAGAATCAGCTTTAGTGGTACTAGATTTTACTCATGTTCATGCTTTCATATATGTGTGGTTGTTTATATTTGTATGATTTCATTTTGATTATTATTTTTCATTATTCTTCATCCAATATTTTATTTGGCTCACCTGCCTTTGGTTCACCATTTTCTAGTTTTCATACTCTGAGGATTGGTTTAATAGTGTATATGCTTTATAAGATACTCCAGTAGGACTTACATCTCAGGATGATGGCCATTTTTGAGAGGTCCTACTATAGGCTATTTTAAAATGGGCTAGGAATATAACACACTGAGAGAGCATTCATCAGTCCTCACAATGGAGACGCTGTTGTGAGTAGGAATACTCCTTTTCCCGCATTTATATCAAATTTGTTGAGATGTCTCCTAGAAGGTTTTTTGTTTTTTCTTAACATTCTTTACATCTGTCCCAGAGCTGTATAGTTGAAGGTAGAGATGGAAAGATTTCATATTAAGGTAAACATACATTTTCATATTTCGGCCTTCACCTGTTTGGCAGGAGGTATGAAATTACACTGTTAGATGATAGGAACAGTGTTTTTAAGTTTACGTTCATGTTCAGTTTTCTACTGTTTGAGTAATTTAGGCACTCGCAGTATAGTTAGTTATTCTATTTTATTCTATTCAGTTTTGTTATTCGTTGTGTTATGATTTTGACAGTGTACTTGGTATATATAATAGATGTAGCAAGACGCTTAATATTATATTTTATGGTCTTAGTATGGTTTATGTACTACTTTAGCAAATATCATTGCGAATGGGTTGCCGCTTGTTGCACTGTTAGGAATAGCCTTCTGTTGGATACTATCAGAATTGTAAATCAAATGTATTGGTTTAACAATACCCTATTTTATGAATGGGAAGGCAATTTGACTGTTGTTTCAGTAATGCTGTTTAATATGGTTGAATTAGGAGGTACTTACGTAGTATACGCACATATTATATGCACTACAATTGTTCCATAAACCGTCTCCCTGATACATGTTTGTAGATGGTTTAACCTTTTTTCAAACAGTGAGAGTATTTCGTGCTTTCTTAAAGCAGTGTGAATATTCTGTACTTTGAGGAGTGTTGGTGTTACATTACCATGTTGAATTCATTATATATATTTTTAGTGTTTTAAAACTAAAATTTCAGCTTCATGCCTTGTTGTCGTTGTCCTATATAGGCTGTAAATGTCATGTTGTTTAGTGACATTTAATATTGGAGAAATATTGGGGTCAGTGTCCCTGTATTACGCTTCGGTAAATTGTGCCACTTTTCCTCTTCTTGAATGGACAACAGAGACAAGCTTCTGTAACTCACTGTACTCTGTGCTGTACGTTACTTTCTCTTAGAATCTGTAGTTCAGAGAAGGATCTTTTTGAAAACAGTTTTATTTGTCAGCTGGTTAATTTTGTTTTACGATAGCAGAATTTCTAAATTGTAGTCATTTGTAAAGCACCGATTTCACTTTGCTTGGCTGTGAAACAAAATTAGAGTTATTGTTATTGTGTGGCTTGGGGGAAAAAAGCCTTGACTCGTTTTGAACAACATGAGACCAAATACAAGTTTAGCTAGCAAAAAAAAAGGGGCAGGCAGGTGACTTGCTGGATTTAAAATATCAAAGTATGTATTATGCTTCTCTGAGGCGTGTTGGTGTGTAGTTATGGTTTACGCACTACTTTAGCAAACATCATTGCGAATGGGATGCCGCTTGTTGTATTGTTAGGTATAGCCTTCTGTTGGATATTATCAGAAATGTAAATTAAATGTATTGGTTTAGCAGTACCCTTTCCTATGAATGGGAAGGCAAGTTGACTGTTTTTCCAGCAATGCCGTTTATTATGGCTGAATTAAGATGTGCTTATGCAACATACGCTATATATTATATGCACTACTACTGTTTAACAAACCGTCTCCTTGATACATGTTTGTAGATGGTTTAACCTTTTCCCAAAAAGTGAGAGGATTTTGTACCTTTTTAAAGCAATGAGAATATTCTGTACTTTGAGGAGTATTGATGTTTAAACTTTCGCAAGCGTTTCATTTGTAACCTTGGACACAGGCTTAATTGTTTGATTGTTTTAATGTTCCCGCCTAAATGTTTTTACTTCATTTAAATAAGCGTCTATTGTACCAGAAATGTGATTATCTGAGGAAGCATAGCTTTGCTATGCGAAAGCGCTTATTCACTGTGTTTTATTTACTGTGTTTCATTTTATTAAATACTTTATAACATCATTCCAACGGAGACTTTTTTCGTGGTGACTCCTTCTCGTTCTTGATTTGGACTACCTTATTTTGAGGAGGTCTGCATGGTTGCATTTTCAGAACCTCCCAAATGATGTTAAAAATTAAATTTCAAACTCTTACTTGCATAGAGATTAGTGTTTGGCCTGTCTGTTACAAAGGTGATCAAAACGTATGATGAAAGGGGGAAGCTGATCCATGGAAGCTCTAATATTTTTCAGCCCTCCTTTTCCTGATTTTACAAGGGATTTTTCTATCTCCTAATTCAGTTTTGACAAAATAACAGTGTGATGTAAGGAGGTACAGCCAGCACAGCTATAGGGAATTTTGTAAATAATTATATGTCATTTGTAAACATCAAACTAATTTATATAAGATGCTTGTGTTACAAATGTATTAGAACTGTATGTCATGTGTATGTCAAATGGCTCTGCACAGATGTTTGTGCTGAAAAGGTATTTGTAAAGTGCTGTGTTTAAAATGTATCCACAGTGTGCCCTACTGGAAGAGAACAGAAATGTACATGCACTATTGTAACCGTTTAAGTGTATATGTTAACAGAGGAAACTTTAGAAAAATGTTTGAAATGAAATCACTTTATAGGCTAGAACATAAAGAGGCTGTCTGACAGGTTTCAGTGCAGCTAGAGACACAAAGTCTTTACTAGGAAGTTTCTGCATTGTCTTTAGGGTGAATTAATTACTAGTCTTGAAAACATGTTGTTGTTGTGTCTTTCGGCTTTTCCCGGTTAGGGGTCACCACAGCGGAACTCCGGTCCACTAATGATTCGCAGTAGATTTTTATGTGCCGAGTTGCCAGTCCTGACGCACAACCTTCAATGAAGGTACGCCCATTCACGCATGTCTCCACACAGAAGACACTCTAGCTGAGAATCGAACAGGACAACGTCTTACTGTGAGGCGACAATGCTACCGCAGCATCACCACTGCAGTATTAGTGAAGGAATGCAATTGTTGTATGACTTCCAGCATCTGCCAAAGATCTGAGCAAAAGCCCTTGTCTATGTATTTTTACAGGTAGATGCTACCAGCTGCCATCAATGGTTGTTTTGCCTAGGAAATAGAAGTCAGATGACAATAAGTGATGTCATCTGCACGCTATCCCAGCAGTAATATTTTAGATATTATTTTGAGAAGTCTCTTAGTGAGACAGGGCATTCTGCATTCTGTCTTGGACTTGACAACAAAAAGACTCATTCACAACAACATCTGCCTTGCTTTATTAGTAAGTTTTTATGTTATAGTAATTCTCTTAGATACAGTCAGGAATATAGCGAAGCTTAGTTTAGATATTTTTCTTTATTTGTGTGAGCCTGTACTGCCAGTTTTATTTTAAGTATTTCCTGTGGTTTGAACTCAGTTGTCCCTGTGAATATATATTTAGTATTGTTTTGTTCTTTTATTATTAATTATTAATTATATTTAAACCTTTCATTGTGTCTGATCTTTGTAGACCTATTTAAGTTTTGAGAGTGCTTGCATATTTATTTGGTGACACTGTGTGGGCCACTCCTAATAGCATTGCTCTTGGTCAAACTACCATTTTTATTAATATTAATATCACTCAGTATATTTGGGTACCCTTGGAAGAGCCTTAAATTAGCTGGCAGGAGTGACTGGTGGCAGTGAAAACTACCTTATATTGTGGGCAGAAGGGGGCATAGCTAGTAAACCTGTGCCAGCCTTTCCCAGGTGTGTGTGTGTGTGTGTGTGTGTGTGTGTGTGTGTGTGTGTGTGTGTGTGTGTGTGTGTGTGTGTGTGTGTGTATATGTGTGTAAATCAAACCTCAAAGAATGTGTCAGCTACTTGGGCAGGGACATGAAGCACTGGTTGGACAGAGAGGGTGCTGGAGGTCTTGGCTTGGTCACTCAGCTGAGATTTCAACTTTATAGCTGTGCCAGTGAGGATTCTTACTGGGCATCTGGAGAAAGAGGGAGAAACCAGCCCCGGACTGACTGTGGTCTCTGTGTGCTCTTAAGGGAAATTGCACTTGATGCAGAGATCTGCATCTGGAAATACTGTGTGTACCTGTTGCCCTCTCAGTGAACATCCCCCACTGTTGACAGTGGTGAGGACTGAGGATCCTTGATTACTGGTCCAATGGAGGGTCATCACAAACAGAATAAATAGTCTCAAAAACACATAAGCAGATATTTAAAAAAGAAATGGCATGGGGATACCAAAAATAAGTCTCAAACTCCCAAAACCAAGGACAGTCCAGCAAGTCTGAATGACTATTCAAGAGCTCTTGTGACTCCCTCCCATCCTGTCCCCTTTTTTCTTCCAGAAAGTCTGAATCTCCATTTTTCTCTTTGGCAACAGCTAGTTTCAGACAAATGGATTCTGAAAATCATTCATCTGGTTACTGATGGTAGTGGGAGGAAATTCCTCCTTCCCAGGAATTATTCCTCATCCTCCAGATCAGTTTGCTTTGTTTCCACCAGTTCTTCACATGTCCCAAGGTGTAATAGAAACAGTTTTTCCTTCCCAGGTATGGAAGAGTTTTATTCAAGGATGTTCTTAGAGCTAAACACACCTATTACCCCTTCTTCCTCTTTTAAGTTTCCTGGCAATGTTAGACTTAAAAGATACTTCTCATTATATCCCTATTCATCAAGAGTTCAGATGTGTATTAAGGTTTTGTGTATCTGGATAACATTATTAGTTCTGTGCTTTACCCTTTGCACTTTCCACTGCACCAAGAGTGCTCACAAAGCACCAGCTATAATTCATTGCATTCTGCAGGGTAACCACATTTCTCCAAATTTAGATGACTTACTTATCTTTGTAGAGTTCAAAGTGTCAGGAATCTCTCTCTCTCTCTCCCTCCCTTTCTCTCTCTCTCTCTCCTGGGTGAGAGATCTCTTACACAAGCTGGTATTCCAGGATAACATTCAATAGTCTATCTTGACTTGACTCCTTCACACAGAATTGTGTTCCTAGGATGTCAACCAGAGTTCTCTGTTCACAGTTTTTAGTCCACAGGAAAACAGATCTATTTCTAAGATTTCCCACTCAGACTTTGGTCACTGTGAGGGAATACCTCAGGATTTTGAGTGTCATGGCATCCATAATTTTTATGATACCCCTGGCAAGATTCCACATGAGAAAGTTATAGTGGTATCTGAAATCCCTTTGGTACCAGCATCAACACCCTTTATCTTTTCAAATCCCAGTGCTGGGGGGATCAGAAGAGAAATCGTTTGGTGGAGACAACCAATATTTTTAAATCCAGGTCTTCCCTTCTCCCTCCATACTCCAAATCAGTCACCACAGATGCTTCAGACTTTGCTTGGACAGCAGTTTCAGGAGGAATAAAAGTGCAGGGGTGTAGGACAGCAAGAACAGATGCAACACATAAATAACAAGGAGATGCTTGCCTTGATCAAGGCACTCAACTCTGAACCATCTGTAGCTTCCAGGACCTCTTCAAGTGGTTACAGACAATAACATAGTCATGGAGTACATCAACAAGGAAGAAGAAACCAAGTTGCACCCTTTCTGAATATGAGCCATGTTAGCTTGGGATATAGCTTGACAGCACAGTCTCACTCTGCAGGCTTCTTATATTCTGTCACAGCAAAACTGTGTTCCAGACAAGCTGAGCAAGACCAGGGCATACCCTCATGAATGGAAACTAGATTGGGGTCTTCCAAGATTTGATCCATCTGTGGAGAGTTCCTCAAGTAGAGCTCTTTGTCTCCTCTCTAAACAATAAATTATCAAGATTCTGTTCTATGACTCCATTCAAGAAAGCCTGGAAGACAAATGGATTTTCTTTTCCTTGGACAGGAATGTTCCTGTATGTTTTTTGACTGTTTCCACTAATATCTAGGGTACTTCTGAAGATTCATAAGGAATCATCTAAGATCATTGTCCTTCTTTTGGAAATGGCCAGGTGCAATTACCACAAGCTTCTTCACAGACTAGATCTACTCATATAAGAAAAGGGGTGTTTTATATGGTTTACCTTCATAAGTGCATTATGCACTTGGGTGACTCCACTATGTGAGAAATGAAGTTCCCAAATTGGCAATACCTTGAAAGAAAATTGTCCAAATGTGCAATGAGTGAATGCACATTGGCATTCGCTCATTGCAGATTTGACATGTTGGGTGCGGAGTGCACTATAGCGGGGACTGGGAAATTAACCCTTTCCCCACTGTAAACGATCTCAGAGTTAGTATATAAAAGTAGGGGGTGCAGGGGAGCTTGCCCCCCTGCATTACGATGTGTCTTTGACATTGTAGTTTGAAAATCAGCAAATCTGCTGTTCGATTTGCTGATCTTCGAACTACGGAGACTTTCGCAGTTTAAAATTTGTGCTTTTGGTTCTCACAAAAGCGCAATCGATATTGTCATTTCCGACAATATGAAGGTAAACCATTTTATACACCTCAACATCAGTTAACTTCAGTTAACTGCCTGGGTGATAGGGTCTTAATTCCTTTTATATGTACCTGTTTACTGAGAATATGCAGCAGGTACTAATGCAGGCAAGAAAGCCTGCTACTAGAAAATCATATATTAGCAAATGGAAATTATTTTGTTGGTGCCAATAACACAACCAGCACCGATTCTGGGCTAGTTATTCTTTGGTTCTACAATATTTGAGTGAGTTACTATTCTATTGGCTTTCTTACTCCTCTAGCAGGGTTCATTTGTCTGCCATTTCAGCATGTCTGTTCATCAATCTTCCTGTTTCAATGCAGTCTCATGTAAAAATGTTCTTGAAAGGGGGTTTGCATAATAGGCCTCCAAGGCAACTGGTGGCCCCTTCTTGAGATCTTAATTTTATGTTAGAGATGCTAATACTTGCTCCATTTGATCCAGCTAATCTGTCCAACTTGTGGTCCTTAAAAATGAAAACAGTTTTACTGATTGCTCTGACCTATGAAAGAACTGTATCTGAGTTGCAAACTCTCATGGTGAATCAGCCTTATCTCATTTTCCATAGGGACAGGGTTTCTTTGAGAATTAATCCTTCTTTTATGCCTAAAGTGGTATCCAAGTTTACTTTAAGAAAAAAATTCTCCATCTTCCTGTTTTCTTTCTTGAACCAAAAATGAGGGAGAAAGGATACTCCATAATTTTGGTGTCCATAGACAACTTAGGTACTCTCTTGATAGAATTAAACCTTTCAGACCTTTGGATCAATTCAGATCTTTGGATCAATTGTTCATTTCTTGTGAAGATAAGAAGGGATAAAATGTCCAAACAGACTAGTCCCAAATGTGTCTCTAAGGCTATTACCTTTTCTTATACTCACCATAACAAAAGTATTCTAGGTAGGGTCAAGGCCCACTCTACCAGGGCCTTGGCTTCTTCTGTGATTTTTTGGAAATGGTTGGATTCTAGATATATTCTAGAAACTGCTACTTGCTCCTTTGTAGATACTTTCACAAAGCACTATAAGCTTAGTTCCTTCTTAGGTCCAGATCAAGGTTTGCTAGGACCATTCTCTGAGGGCTCATTGACTCTTTTCCTTCCATCTCCCAAATGTAGTTTGCTAAGGTAATCTACCCATATAGCTAAGGCTACTGCAACAGTGATCAATATAATGAAAATAGTACAGATGTGTAAAACTTACCAGCCGTACTATATTCATCATATTGAGTAGCCACTCCCTCCCTCCACCCCCTCTGTTTTTTTGGTGTTTTTTTTATGCTAGGGTGTGGACATCTATTTTTTTGTTGTTCTTATCATTGTTCTTTCAATGCTCAGCCTCCCTCTCTCTACTGACAGGAAAACTCTGAAGGGCTTTGCACCCAAACTTGTCTTTTGGTCAGCTCAGTTCTAGCTGCTTGACACTTTGTGTGGATGGTATGTACTCTGAAGCTTTGGAAGCTGTCTGTCTGTTATAACCTTGGCAGGATATAACCCATATAGCTAAGGCTACTGCAGAAATGATCATATGAACATTTACTGTTATTGTACGTTTTACTTATATAATTGTACTTTATACTTTTGCTTACTTTATTAATTCAAAAGGATTTTTTTGTGTGTTGGGCTTCTCTATCCTGTGCCTTGCAATCTGTAGCCTCTGCCCATATCCCTGTAAACTATATATAAAGACACCAAGGAGCCACTAAAGAAACACAAGCATTCTGTTTACCTTGTTTAGTTTTCTTCAAAGTATTATGACATTGAAGTGTGTGTGTGTGTGTGTGTGTGTGTGTGTGTGTGTGTGTGTGTGTGTGTGTGTGTGTGTGTGTGTGTGTGTGTGAGAGCAAGTGTTGAAGGAGGAGAGAGATTCAGGATGGTAAAGTTAGTCAATAATGCCAGTCATTATAGTTTTAGCTGTTAAAAGAGATTTTATTTGCATCATATGCCAGGCCCGTTCCAGGAGCACCTTCTGATTAAGTGACTTGCTCAGTCACACAGTATGCAAACAGAATTAAGTGACTAGCTCAGAGTCACAGAGTAGGCAAATGGAAGTAGAAAGAATCAAACCATTGCATTCTTGACTATAGGAAGCAGCTCACTAAGATCTCAGAGCCTTAATCATATGCAGTAATTGCCATGTATTCATACAATTATTAATTTCCTGATAAATCACATAAGGTTAAAAGTTACTGAGGTTTGCAGTCAGTAGTGTCTTCCATTAGTGATTCATAGGTCTTGTGGTTCACAAAATGCATGTTGATGCAAACCGTTTGTTTTGTTAACTTTTACGTGAATTAGACTAGTCTGTCTCTTATCTGTCCTAATTTTGCAGAGCATCTCTGATTTTGCCTCATATTTATACCCTGCCCTCATTAACTTCTTTCTTCAGGAAAATCACTGCGTATTATAGTCAGTCAGTAATATCAGTTATTACAGTGTCATTTTTTCTTTTCATTTTTTGCTTAAAAAATACATATCCATGCAAAACGTATTGTTCTGTTGATGCTTTAAGCAATTAAGAGTCATCTGGCACATAAGGGTGTGTGAGATATTAATGTGCTGCTTCCTGTAGACAAAAGTACCCAGTCTGAATTCTTTAACCTCCATTGTATGACTCTGAGTAAGCCAAACTTGAAGGTCACATCCGTGTGCATGTACTTTTAACTTAAGAACCAGTGTAATGGACTAAAGCTACTGTTTCTTGTGTCATGGGTATGGGGTTTGAATCCTTCCCCTCCATTTTTTGCTTTAGAATGCCAGCTGGTACAGAGAGTTAAGGATATGAACTGTAGTTTCTGTAGTACAGGGTTTGATTCCCCATTTGCTGGCTGTGTGACCTTGAGCAAATCACTTAACCAGACAGTGCTTTAAGACAACTGGAAATTTGGAATAGGCTACTCTGTGGTCCCCAGGACTGCAAGCCTAGTAACTATCTATGAGGGTTCCTATTAGATGACTGAAGACACATTCTTTCGAATGCGTCTTGGTCAAACATGAAAAAAAAATGACGAAGCGGCATATAAACAAATTATTTTCCTGGGAAAGAAATTGCTTGGCCGCATCTGTTACTTTGCCATTTTCATCACTGTAATGCGATCTCAGAGTTGGCATATTTAAGTAGAAAAAAAATCACTGTTCTAAGCGTTCGAGTTTGTAAGCTTTCACTTACATGGGGACGAAAAATCATTGTTCGCTTTTCTAAGCGTTCAATGATTTAATATAGACACACCTATGAGCCACAGTAGTTATGACATAAAGGATGAAAGGAGCAGTATCATATCAGCCATGTTATTTAGGTATGATCCTTGGTTTCCTTGTTTTTCTATTTTTGAATGTTGACAGTGTGTATATTATGTAGCTATGAATAAACTCAACAGCATGAAGTCCATGAGATTCAGAATCATAACTGGCTGATCTAGCACATGGTATGGTGCCAGTCACCGATGTACTGCCTCACCCCTCCCCATCTCTTCAAGTGAAGAGCAAAAAAAAAACTTAAACATTTTGCTGTCAGGGCAATTTCCCCCTTTGCCCCACCCTTGCAATGCTACTGATGAGTTTAATATTAATGTTTTGACTATGAATACATTTTTAATTTAGCTTTATTTTGCATGCAGGCATGAAATGCACTGTGCTTGGGCTACAGCAATTTATCTAGTACTTTGTGTAGATGAGTAAAGCTAAGAGGTATTAAGAAGCAGCTTCCTGTAGTGCAAGGTTTGATTCCCTTGGCCTTCATTTCTCTCCTGTGTGACTCTGATCAAGTTACTTCACTAGAGTGCACTCCCAGGCTACTCCTGAAAAGGGACACTTGTTCCAGTGGGCTGTCTCAGACCTTTAGCAAATTTGTTACACATTTGTCTTTTGAATTCCTGTACCCTTTACATAGCTGATAATGTGTGCCATTTGATTATAAACCCCAACACGTCTCTTGTAGTTTAAAGGGTTGACAGATGCATTTTCACTAAATGTGAGTTTCACATGGAGAAGTTTACTGTTTCTCATACTGTGTTTTCAGTGTGAGAGTGTTTTGTTCAGTAAATGTCTGTCAGTAGTTTTGCTGTAAAATTTGAAATAAAAGTTTTAAATGAAATGCAAATCTCTCAGATAATTGTTAAAGTTAAGAAGAAAATAGTAAGCACACTGATCGGATTGAACAGTGTTTTATGGTAAATTGGGGAGAGACAGCCAAGTAATGGAATACTGGTATGGTTGCCAGGGGCCTGGTTCATTACCTTGCAGAAGGCTCCATTTGACCATGATCTGGCTTTGCTGACTCTGGAGGCATATACTGCAACAATACAGCATTAGGAGCTATTCAGGTAGGTCACGCCTGTACTGAATGATACCAGAGAGGATAGCTATTCAGGGAGGACATTTGCAGGTCAAACATTATATTAAGCATCCTGAAAGCATGTAAATCTCCTTACCCCAAAACAGTATGTTCTATGCAGTAATATTTCTGATTTTTGTATGACTTGTGGATTGTTGAACAAAAGCTGCTGCTGCATCTGTACTGCCTTTAATTGTTTTTCTTAATTCATGGCACTAAATAATGAATTACTTCATTAATAGGCCTGGATTGTATAATATAGTCCAGTCATGTAATATTGTACTAACATATTTTGCAGCACCTTCTGTATTGTATCCAGCAATTGAAAAGGAGTTGCCATTTGTCATGTCATAAAATCTGCATTATCTGGATTGATGATTGGAACTGTCTGATCTTCAGCATTAGTTATGCAGTCAATATTACATATTACTGTAATGCAGTAATCTCTACAAGATCAAATTGTAAAGGATTTCTGTGCTTAGTTAAAAATTGTTACTCTGTCTGGTAGTTAGTGCAAAGGAATAAAGCTGTGACTTGTTAATGAGTTGCTTTATGCGCCAAGGATGTAAGGTTTGAATCTTTCCACCTTTGTTTACTTGATGTGTGACCTTGAGCAAGTCACTTAACCAGACAATGTTTAGGCAGTTGGGAATTTCGGCTAGGCTCCTTAATGGTCTCCTGGAATACATGCCTAGTAACTAGCAATGAACTTGTGGTTGTATTTTTGTCAACCATTGCCTATTGCATAGCAGATGTGGTTCAGGAAATGTAATGACAATATCATCAGTGCAGCATTTTTTTAATGTAACATAAGTCATTTATTCTTCAAAGGCAGTATGCACTGCATTTATAGATAAAGTACTGAAATGCAAAGTTGTTTGCCAATGGCAGTATCTGCATTAGCAATATTTTCTTTAATGTTGAATTATTCATATGAGTTTTACTTCTGCAGAGATTGTACATATTGACTTAGCACATGTCATCAGCTCATTAATATTTCTTATGCTGTCATCCTAAATACTGTTCTTTTTAAACTGTGCTACACATGCATGGATCTTATGGTGTGATGCTAGTGATCATTATACAGTTTCATCTAGTTTATCCAAAGCTAGCAATAAAGTAAATTTAATGTACTTCTTCATAAGAATAAGGAGTGTACACAGTAATCTGTCTGCAACTGCTGGTGGTAGTTATCTGTGAGTGGAAGCACCTTAAGCTCTTATCATCAGTTCATTTTTAAATAGTCTTTAATCTGGCTTTGCAGGATTAGTGTGCATGTGTGTGTGAATTAAATTGCAGTACTTTACTATGGTCACTTTGTGTTTGTATAAAAAAAATGAAATATGTTACTTTGGTCATTCTTCTTCTTTTTTTACCCAGACTTCTCAGAAGTATATAGCAACAATATAGCTATAATTGCTGGATTTGGGGGATGTCTGTGGGAAAAAATGAATGAACCTGCCAGGTTGATAAAGTTTAAAAGTTATTAGTCTGCCTTTGCTGGACTAGTGTGCATTTGTATAAAGCAAACTGGAATAATAGGTTTGGCCACTTTTATTGCAATCAGATGTGCCATGTGTATACAATCAATAAAGTGACTGTAATCACAGCTGGATCTAGCACAAGGCAACCTATGCAGTTGCCTAGGGCCTGCTGGCTTTGAGGGGACTACTGACCAGATAGCTGATACTAAACTTATATTTCATCTTTAAGAATGCAATCTGCATGCATTACATTTCTTCTTTAAGGACACACACAGGGTGCATCCTTAGTAGTGTCTGTGCATGGTTCATACTAAAGACACACAATCATTTAGACATTGTTGCAGAGAGTGGGATTTTTATTGAAATGGTGTGTGTATGTGTGTGTGTGTGTGTGTGTGTGTGTGTGTGTATGTATGTGTGTATGTGTGTGTGTGTGTGTGTGTGTGTGTGTGTGTATGTATGTGTAATGCTTCAGTTAGGGATGTCAGTTTGGTTAATTTATTCAGACTCAAACCCTGTACCTTGATTACATGAGACAAGAGTCTGAATCCTCTACACCAACTACAGGTGCATGTTCAAGGACTGTTGAGTTTGAGTGCATTTTCAAAGAATGTTGTGTTTCTGTGCATTTTCAAATCTGTTGAGTTCCAGTACACTTTTAAGGACTGTTGAGTTTCTGTGCATATCCAAAGAATGTTAAGTTTCTAGGGAGGAGAAGTTTACTGTTGCTCATGAGAAGTCTGTTTTCCATGTGTAACTGTTTTGTTTAGCAAATGGCCATCATCAGTGTTTGTATGATAAAATTTGAATGCAGTGTTGGCAGCACAGCAGGTAGCATACTTGCCTTTGGTGCAGAACAGTGTGAGTTCTACTCCCATACCATGAAGATGGAGTGCTGATGTTGAAGTGGGGGGGGGGGGGTGCTGCACTCCTGAGTGTGTCCTCCTGGTTAATGCATTTTGTTTCACTGCTTACTAGGGAAATATGTTAAAAACTACACATTTAAAATACACTTTCAATGAATGCTACTTTATTAAATAAAAAAGAAGTTATGTACTCAACATAACGTTCCATGTGAGTTGCTCATCTCGTCTTCATTCTTACAAAAGTGTTCGGAGCCAATCCCTCAGCTCCGAGTCGGCCACTTTCACAAGCTTGAGGTTTTCGAGTAGCTCAAGGCCAAGTCCCTATCCCATGATGCTCTCTGCCTCACCTCAGATCTAGTTTGCTATTCCCAATATATACAACATAAATGACAAGAGTATAACTCCAGCCGTAGTAAGAAACCTTATACAAAGGCACACCAGACCTCAAATCTTTTACTCGTTCTTCTAGAAGCCTGGAGGGGGTAGGTGGGGGGGAATGTAAGAATGAAGGTGAGATGAACAACTCACATGGAATGTTATGGTGAGTGCATAACTTCTTTATGTGAAGTTGTTCAATCTCGCCGTTCATTCTTACAAATGGATAGCGTCCCAAGCACCATTTATCCTGGGTGGCTCACGGGAGTATATTCCCGAGGACAGTGGAACCAAAGGAAGCCCTGCCCCTAGAGGACTTATCTACTTTGTAATGCACAATGAAGGTATGTGGTTTTGACCAAGTGGCAGCTGCACAAATTGTGTCTAATGGCAGTCTAGCCATGTACGCTGAAGAAGTAGAAACAGCTCCTGTGGAGTGCGCCTTCACTTTATGTTCTAGTGGTTGATTCACGGAAGAATATGTGAATTTTATACAATCTGTTAACCATTTGGAAAGAGTGACATTTGACACAGGTTGCCCTTTCTTGGTATCTGAATGAGAGACAAAAGTTGTTCTGATTTTCTAAATTCTTTGGTTCTACCTAAATAGAACCTGAGTTGTCTGTGTACATCAAGTTTATGCAACATATACTCCAACTTGTTAAAATGGTTACTGAAGAAAGTCGGTAGTTCAATTGTTTGATTTAAATTAGCCTCCGAACATACCTTTGGAAGGAAGGATGGATTAGTCCGGAGTGACACCCTGCCAGGGTGAAAAATCAAGTATGGGGGTTTAATGGATAACGCTTGTATTTCAGACACCCTGCGTGCTGACGTAATTGCCACCAAGAAAATGGTTTTCCAAGACAGAAATTTTAGTTGGCAGGAAGATGCAGGCTCAAAAGGAGGAAGGATAATTCTAGATAGAACAAAATTTAGGTTCCAGGGAGTGAAAGGTTGTCTAACTGCTAGTCTAAAATGTATGGTTCCTTTTAAGAAGGCTCTACATAACCTGTGAGACATAAGAATTGAGCCTTCAAATCCGAGGCGAAAATTAGTAATTGCAGCCAATTGTACACATATGTAGCTGTCACAGCACCTTCATTAAAAGGTTTAGTCAAGAACTCTAATATACAAGCAATTGGGGCAATATATGGGTCAATATTATTTTGAGAAGCCCACAAAGCAAACCTATTCTACTTGCTGACGTATAACTTTCTGGTTGAGGCCTTGTGTGATGATACAAGGATATGTTCCACTTCCGAGGAAAAGTTGTGAGACCTGGCTATGTTGGAAATCGGAGCAGCCAAGCTGTCACTTTGAGGGAGTGAAGTGAAGGATGAAGAGCCCCTGATGAATGTGTCAGCAGATCTGGAACTGGGTCCAGAATCCAAGGTCCCTCCATTTCGTAGAGTCAAAGGAAAGGAAACCAAATCTGTCAAGGCCAATAAGGGACTATCAGAATTACAGTCCTTCCCAAGGCATTGGCTTTCTGCAGAAATTTTGGAATCAGGGGAATGGGTAGAAATGCATATAGACATCCCAGGGGCCAAGCGTGGATGAAACAATCCCTTGGGTTTTTCCCTGGTGGGGGATTCAGGGCAAAATAACTTCTGCATTTGGCATTCATGGGGGATGCAAACAGGTCGCAGCAAGGCTTGCCCCATCTGCGGAAAATCCTTTCCACTACCTCATTTTTGAGGGACCACTCATGCGGCATCAGAATGGCTCTGCTTAGTTTGTCTGCGATCATGTTGGATTTCCCTGGGATGTGCATCGTTATCAGAAAGCGCCCGGTGGATACAGCCCACTGCCAGACTCTTAGTGCCTCTCGACATAGGGGATAAGACTTGGTTCCTCCTTGCTTGTTGATATACCACACTACTGACATGTTGTCGGTCTGAATCACAATCATTCCCAGAGGAAGAGAGTCTTGGAAGTACTGCAATGCCAAAAGTACTGCTCTCATCTCCAGGACATTAATGTGCAATTGTGACTCTGTCTCTGACCAGGTGCCTTGGGCTGTTCTTCCCTGAAAAAGCCCCCCTCACCCTATCAGAGAAGCGTCCGTGGTCACTGTGGCTGATGGCTGGGGAAGAACAAATGGGCAACCTACTGTTACATGGTGACTGGTCAACCACCATTGTAGATCCTTTTTGCATGAATCTGCAATGATTATCAAGAATGACATCAGAAGTTGTTGGTAAGACCATTGGGTGAAGAGTAACCATTGAAGTATTCTCATGTGCATGCGCCCTAGAGGAACTGCTATGAGAGTTGCTGCCATCATACCTAGCAGTTTTAAAACTTGAGAGGCTGGTACTTTGTTTTGTGTCAGAATGTCTGATGCCTGTTGCCGAAGTGTGACTATTCTTTCAAGGGGCAGTTTTACCATGGCAGTGGAAGTGTCTAAATCTGCTCTGATAAAGGAAATATGCTGTGATGATGACAACGCAGACTTGTCAAAATTTATATTAATTCCTAACTGGGAACACAGTTTTAAAGTGAGGTCCCTGGATTGAACTAGCTGATGCCTGGTGGTGGCGGTGAGGAGCCAGTCATCCAGATACAGAAACACTCGGAATCCTAGATGCTCCATGTGAGCCGTAACCACTACCATGCATTTGGTAAACACTCTGGGGGCTGTTGTGAGACCAAAGGGCAGTGCTCGCAACGGATAATGACTGGCTCCCAGCCGAAAATGTAGGTGATCTCTGGTTGGTCTGGCCAGTTTGATATGATAGTACGCATCCTTGAGATCTATAGAGGACATCCAATCATCCGTTCCTAGAAACGGAAGAATCGACTGAAGCATGACCATCCGGAACGTCTCTTTCTTTGCAAAAGTGTTGAGTTTGGTGAGGTCCAAGATGGGTCTCCAGTCCCCTGTTTTCTTTGGAATTAAAAAAAATCTTGAGTAGGTTGCGGATCCTATTTGGTCTGTTGGGACTGGCTGGATGACTCTTTTTTTCTAACAACCTTAAAATTTCTATGGTTGCTTGATCCCTGAGACTGGGTGGAACGTCTGGGATTTTCTTTCGTACAGAGGGTGGTTCTTCAAAAGGAATGACATATCCTCTGGATATAATCCTTTGTACCCAACAGTCTTTTGTAATTTTTAGCCAGGCGTCTGAATACAAAGATAAGCGACCCCTGACTGCCTCCAGAGTAGGACAGTCGGACCTCCTTTCAAGAGCACTGGTAGGGCTTCCCAAAGAACTGATCCCTGTTGGCTTAGGTTTGCGGACCTCCACTGCCATCTGGGTGGCGTCTTCCATTACTGCCCCCTCCTCTGCCCCTGGAGGGGGGTTCACTGCGTGTGTTCTGAAAGGCTCCTTGGGACTTGCGGAACCACATTTTTCCTCCCTTTTGCCCTTTGGGGTAAGGTCTAGTAGGGGTGGAAAAACAGACTCCTACGGCAGATAGAGTCTTTCCATCTTGTTCAAATCTAGGAACGAGCCATCAAATGGGATGTTAACAAAGGAAGACTCGAAGGCTTCCGCAAAGGAGCATAAGCGCATCTAGTAATATCTCTAAACAGCTATTCCTGAAGCCGCTGCCCGACTCGTACCATCAGCTGCATATGAAATGAGACGCATGGACGAGTTTACTATAGAATTAAGGGTATTGAGCTGGGATGTCACCTTATCAGGAGCACCCTCAGCTGCAGTACTCTGTAGAGTATCTCCAAGTTCTTTAAGGAGATTTCTCTAAAGTCTGGTAAAGTGTGTCAAATAGTTGAGAGATCGCATAGCAAAAGTCGCTGAACTAAAAATGTGTTTCCCATACCTGTCCATAATCCTGGAATCTCCATTAGGAGGATGGACAGTAGAAGAGGTTTCAGACATCTCTTTCTTGGTGGCCGCCGCCACCACCATAGCATCAACTGCACTCCTTTGATAAGAAACATTTTGTCCTGTGGAGAGGTAATAAACTTGTTGGGCCTCTGAGGGACAGGTTCCACAGTATCAGGGGACTCCCATGCCCTTCGAGCAACTAATTGCATTAATTCATCGAAGGGTGGAGTCACCCAGGAGGTGGAGGGTTGAGATCCAAAAGCCTTCAGAAGCACCGACTCATCATCAGTAGGGTTAACGGACTGCCAGTCACCCCTCTGTCTTAGGATCTAGGATATCAGTGAAATAGATATCCTCTGAGGGGGACTGTGGGGACCCTTCTGACTCCTCTAAGTCATTGTCTGATGTGACAGACTCCTGCGGGGAGTCTAAATGCCTCCTCTTGCAAAAGCTTCTTCCTGGGAACCTCATCAGCAGGGGCTTCTGGTGAGGTCTCAGTAGAACGTGGGTCACCCAATGGGGCTACCTGAGGCTCTGGGTCTCTATGCTTTAAGGGGACCTGTGAAGCAGAGGTAGAACACGGCGCTTTCGGGGATGAGGAAATAGGCCATGATGAAGTGGGTGTCTTTGAAGACATAACTCTCCTCATGGCATTGAAAGCCCCTCTGCTCTGATGCAAGGAAGCAGCCGGTTCCAAAGAAGATGGCAACCTCCCCGGCATCGAAACAGTGGGCTCTGAGCCAGAGGAAGGAGCCGAGCTCATCCTTGCCGAAGCTCTGAGTGGAAGGGTTGGAACCGACCCATCGGTTTGACTCTCCCCCCGAGCCGACCGGAGAGTGTCGGCTGCCAGATTCCTCAAAAGACATCGAAGTAGTCTAAGTTGATGGAACAGATGACACTGGAACAGGCCTCAGCTCCAAGGGTTCCACAATCATCAGTTCTACCTCCTCCGGCTCTGAAGGACCGGCTCGGCTTGGAGGAGGAGCAGATACAGTAGGTAAGGACATCTTCGGCTCCAAAGCCGGTTGGGACAGAGCCAACAACAATTTGGCTAATGCAGGGTTCTGGAGAAGCCACATCCAAATCGGAGAGGCTCCTGGAAGAATGAGTTCAAGGGATGGGTGAAGCCACCAACTGTAAAATTGGGGACTTCAAAACTTCGGAGACCGGTTCCAATACAGGGGACCGGCTCCGAAAACCTGTTCGGTGCTCGGTTCCAAAGGCTGTGGAACTGGCGACCGCACCTTCTCAGCCAGTTTCAGAGCAGACAATTTCAGCCTTATCAAGAGTATCCTGAAAATCAGGTATCAACAAACCTCTATCCACTAACTTTCTCCTACGTTCTAACAAGACTCTGCTGCTGAACGAATGACAAATGGAGCAGTCCTCCTGAAGAGGCTGCACCCAGACAATAAACACAACAAACATGTGAATCAGTAATGAACATTTTTTGTCCGCATTTAGGGAATTTCTTAAACCCTGACTTCTGTCTCTCTTTCTCCTTATGATCAGCCATAACGTAATGGAAATAACTATATATACATATATACACACACACACACACATATATATATATATATATATATATATATATATATATATATATATATATATATCTATATATAAATATTTAACTGCCTAGACAAACAAACCCACTGGCTAGACTAACACCACACTATAAACAGTTAAAGATTCAAACAGCTATAAAGAACAACTCACACTAAGAAGTTAACAGTAAAACAGCTAAACTGTTAGAAATAAAGTTATAAACAGTTATAAACAACCAACACTCTAAAAGGGGTTAGGGACTAACTTAAACATGGCCAATGAAAGGACTAAGAGCAACCGCTCTATAAACAAAGTTTTTCTCAGAGAAAAATAATTAAAGAAATGACTAAGTACTAGTATATGGTTAAACTAGGACAATATATGCACATCCTGAAATATTCTAATAGAAATATGTAGAATAAATTTAGAAAAGATGAAAATACTGGCCCGAGCTCCACTCTCGACCTCCGATCTGTTGCAGCGGCAAACTAGATCTGAGGTGAGGCAGAGAGCATCATGGGATAGGGACTTGGCCTCGAGTTACTCGAAAACTTCGAGCTTGTGAAAGTGGCCGACTTGGCTCCGAACCCATTTGTAAGAATGAACGGCAAGGTTGAACAACTTCACATATATAATTTAAAACAATCAGGAAGGTGAATACAAAAGAACAGATGCAGTTATGCATCGTCCTAAAAATGTGTGCTGGGGCCATGGTTGAAAACAGCCCGGGGCCCAAGGCACCCTTTATCCGCCACTATCATCTAGCTGTATTTATTTTCCTTAATGAGGCCTCGTCATCAGGCATGATCAACTTGGCCATGTGCAGAAAATTTCCTTGTCTTGTATTTCTCCCCATCTCTTATTCCTCCTTCAACATAGCGGAAGAAATCATTAGCTGGGGTTTGGCTTAGTTCTTTAATATTTCTTAAATTACATGAGAGTTTAGCACTTTAAAAGGCATAATGCACGGTGTTGCTTATATATTTCTCTTTTCTTTGTTTGACCGTTTTATTCTCATTTATTTATCATTGTATGTATACCTTGTTTTAAAATTATCATCATCCCTAGTTCAAAACAAATACACGTTTTCGAGGTCAAGGTACTCAACTATTTATCATACACTAGATATGGCACAGAAAAATGCCTTTTTATTCCAACATTTAGTCATGTATCTTAAACATGTTTATGCGAAATACAATAGGTGGATAAAATTCAGTTGGTACTGTAGCTGGCGAATATAGGCATGTAAGTGGTGACTCCTCAGAGATTCGAAATTATAAAAACTACAACGGAATCCGAACCAATCTTCTCACCTTCCCCCTATATCAGCCACGATCTTTTTGAAACACAAACTGAATTATACCAATAACCCGATATGTCATTGTCCAATCGCTATTACTTCGCAGTCACTGGCGGTGCTAGTGGTGGGGGGTGGGGGTCTGCCCGGGAGGGTGGGGGTCTGCCCAACGGATGTTTTAGATTAGTTACCAGAACGTTCTACTTGTCACTCTGACTGTATGACTGTATCCAAGGAGATCAAACTGGTGACAACAGCTGGTGGAAGAGCAAAGAACTCTGGGAACAACATATTGTTGCTAGGACACCATAAACAATCCCGGATGGAAGAAACTTCAGTGAAGTTTTGCATTTGTCTCGTACTCTGAAAGAGCGTAAGTAGGCAACACTTTTTAAAATAGCCAACAAAATATTTATTTTATTTCATTAACTTTAAGTAAAGACGTAATTTCGCAGAGATAATGTTTTGTCAGTAAACTTGGTGTGTTTTTTCAGAAGAGTAGAAACATGACTGTTTCTGACCTCTCTTTTCTGGCGTTACACTTATTAGCTTAAGTCAAAATATTCATATCGCTCTCATCTCATCCTGAATACAGTTTCAGGCATTCTTAGCAGAATGCGTTCGATTTCCGCTGCGCCTGCAGAATGCGTTCGATTGAACACTGAG
>NC_056751.1:66295867-66374879 GCF_019279795.1 Protopterus annectens
TTGTGTAGGGGTGGTGTACTGTCTAGGACCAACAAATTAGAATATATTACTGAAATCATTCTCACAAGCACACATCAGGCACATATACATTGGGCTGACATTGAGAGTTAGGGGTGAGGAAGCATGCTATATATATATATATATATATATATATATATATATATATATATATATATATATACATATATATGTATATCAGCAATCACGTGAAATATATGACTAAGGTAATTTAAAGAAAAAATAAGACTGAAATACTTTTCTTTTTCGTGATTTTTCTTTAGGCCACCATTGGAGTAAAATGCTGAGAATATATTCTAAAATGCATCCCAGACCATCTGTAACCACGGCTTCTTGGGCCCTTGCTTATTTGAGTTATTTCCTAAATGATTATTACTGTGCTGTCATGTTCAGGAAAGGAGTTTTGAAAAGATGCAAAGAAAACTAAAGTTGAACAGCAACTGTTTTGGTGGCTGTTCTACTAGCATTGTTTTTTACTACTTTTTTTTACTAATTTTACTATTCCATTAGTAGAGCTTTTCTCCCCGGGCCTCTACTGAAAATGGACATACATCCAGCTAGACTAGCCCGGTCAACAAATGTAAAATAATAATAAAATAAACAGTGAATTTCATTCCTTAATCATAATTTCTGTTTAAGCTATTATTGGATTAAAAGGTTGTGTAAAAAGAAAAAAGAAAAACTTTAAACTGCACTTCAAAGCAGATAGAAAATTATGGCTTCTTGAAAACACTAAGAGTAAGTCAAAATGTGAGTAAAGGAAGAAAAAAGTAATGTGCATGATATGGGGAGCCCAAAAGGGGGGGGGGGGCTCAGAAGACAGGACTGGAGAGTGTGTGGAGGGTCCTGAAATGGTAGGCCTAGTAATCAGTTAATTTAATTCCAGACCTGTTATTGCAATGTATCATTGTTGCAACTAAATGCCAGTAACTGTAAGTGTCCCTTTGTTAGACAGGTCAACATAGTGTGGTATATAGACGTGATATTATGTAAGAGCTTGTAGCTACAGGTCTGTCTGTACGTACTACTCCTAAAAGTTTGTAGCACAAACTAAAAGGTTTCTTAGCAGGAGTGACACTGACAGAATGATATTTATACTGGAAGTGCCTAGGGAGCCCCCAAGTTGACATTTGCTGGGGGCCCCAAAATTGCTGAGAATATCCTTTAAAATGCATCCCAGACCATCTGTAACCACGACTTCTTGGGCCCTTGCTTATTTGAGTTATTTCCTTAATGATTATTACTGTGCTGTCTTGTTCAGGAAAAGAGTTTTGAAAAGATGCAAAGAAAACTAAAGTTGAACAGCAACAGTGAATTCCATTTCGTGATTTTTCTTTAGGCCACCACTGAAGTAAAATGCTGAGAATATGCTCTAAAATGCATCCCAGACCATCTGTAACCACGGCTTCTTGGGCCCTTGCTTATTTGAGTTATTTCCTTAATGATTATTACTGTGCTGTCTTGTTCAGGAAAGGAGTTTTGAAAGGATGCAAGGAAAACTAAAATTGAACAGCAATAGTGAATTTCATTCCTTAATCATAATTTCTGTTCAAGCTATTATTGGATGAAAAGGTTGTGTAAAAAGAAAAAAAAAACTTTAAAATGCACTTCAAAGCAGATAGAAAATTATGGCTTCTTGAAAATGCTAAGAGTAAGGCAAAATGTGAGAAAAGGAAGAAAAAAGTAATGTGCATGATATGGGGAGCCCAAAAGGGGGGGCTCAGAAGACAGGACTGGAGAGTGTGCAGAGGGTGTTGAAACAGTAGGCCTAGTAATCAGTTAATTTAATTCCAGACCTGTACATAGTTATTGTAATGTATCATTGTTGCAACTAAATGCCAGTAACTGTAAGTGTCCCTTTGTTAGACAGATCAACATAGTGTGGTATATAGGCCTGATATAATGTAAGAGCTTGTAGCTACAGGTCTGTCTGTATGTACTACTCCTAAAAGTTTGCAGCACAAACTAAAAGGTTTCTTAGCAGGGGTGACACTGACAGAATGATACTTATACTGGAAGTGCCTAGGGAGCTCCCAAGTTGACATTTGCTGGGGGCCCCAAAAATGCTAACACCGGCCCTGCTTAGCACAGTAGTACTCCTGGGTCAAATGTGAAAAGCATATCTAGAGGGCTTAGCTGATTAACAAAGTAATAAAAACATGTTGGCTCCATGACAGAGGGGGATAGAATCCTAACTACACCCACTGATGACCCCCAGGATCAAGAAGCAGTCCTGGAACTAGCAGAGGCAACTGAGGGCAGGTGAAAAATGGACAGGCTGGGATCTCTCACTTCTCTTGGGGTGGGAGGAGAGGGGCACATCCACACTTCAAACTCCTCAGCAGGAACTATAGCACCATAGGCATCCATCTTAAGGGGCTGGGATTTCTATGGGTTTATATTATTCACAAAATTAACTGACATTCTTACATAATGCCAATTGCACCCACAATCCCATAGACATCATTGTACATCAGAGGAGAAATGGTAGAACAAAAGCAAAATCCTAGTCTATGACCCCCATAGATAATGCTAAAGCATAATCCTAGTCTATGACCCCCCCATAGATAATGGTGCTGCTTCTGGCACACTAAATCCTCACACCTAGGGGAGAAAATGGGCTACATAACTCTCACCCCTGGGAGAGTGAAGGGGTGATGGGGTCACTAGTGAGGCTGGGAAGAAGCTTGATTGTCAGAGGGGGACTTGGGAAAACAGTAAAACCTGAAGCACAAAAACAAAAACAAATACTGTTAATGTATGTGTTGTTAATGGAGAGGCAGCATGTGATAGTTGCTATGCAACATTATCCTCCCATAATAAAACCAAAGGTCATGGTTTTGACTTCACTGAGTGCCTTGATCTTTGTATTTAGCTATTTCCTGTACATGAAAAAATCTGTTCAGTAAAACTGTTACCACATCATCTTTGAAGGCTAATAAACTTACTATGAAAATTATCTTTGGAATGGAAGACCTGGAAGCTATTATGAACAGCAAAACTCTAGTTCTTCAGAGCTGTAACAACCTAATGTACTCTGCTGACTTTCTGAAGTAATAATTATTTACTATTCTGAAAGAGGATACTATAATAACATCAGTAAGAAAGCAGGAAAATGTGTGCATTAATTAATAATCTGAAGTACAAATGGGAGCTCTTTGTTTGACTTTAGCCTATGAAAGTTGCAGACCATGACCTTAACCCCAAACGCATTACATTATTGTCCTCCCTGGTGACAGGTAGAAAAGAGATGTGTAATCCTTTGAGTTCTAGATCTCTTATTTCTTCTTATACAGTTTGTTTCATTAACAAGTGTGAATCTTAATGGGGTTATCACTGTTCTGTCCCAGAAAATACGTTTTGGCATTGGAGCAAACATATAGATATATATACATACATACATACATACATACATACATACATACATACATACTGCTGAGTTTGTTTGTTGTTCATTTACCATTCTTATTACTTTGCCAGTGATATAATGCACCGCAAAGTACGTAACATTATTAATAATGCTAAACAATGCAATCTGTCCCTAAATACATATAATTATTTATAATGCTGTGTCACTGTTAGACAGAGGCACAGTATACTAACCTCAAAAAAGGGCATAGCAAAATTAATTTAAAATGGGTGGCGAAAGCCAAACACACTCTGGCTAGGCTTATAAATGCCCTAGGGCAGATAGCTTAGTATGAATCTATGAACCTATTTGTTAAGGTATGCCTCTAAGCTTACTGTCATCTGACAAGGTGGAACTAAGGCAATAACTATAAATGACATCCAGTACTGACTCACCATCTCATACATTTTGTACCTAACCAGACAGCTGTGTACCGTTCATCCAGCATGACATCAGCTCTTAAATCATCTTTAAAAAATAGCTGTTTTATATGGCTGTGTATGCATGAACTGCCTTCTGTATATATGCCTGTTATTTTTACCACTAGTGTCTTCTGACATTACCCATAACACTTGTAACGTGAGGAAATGGATTTTGTTTCAAAGACTGTCCATTGAGAGAATTACTTCAATCATTTGATCAGTGACGTTAAACACAAAGTTAATGTGATCTATTACATATCTGAAATATGAAAGTTAAACACTTTTAATATTGCTTAAACCATGTACCCCTGCTCTTATATCTTCTGATGTGATTGGTCACCATAATGTTTACCATGACAGCACTTTGTCTCAGTGTCGCAGTACTAAATAATTATTTTCACTTGCACAAAGCATATTTTGTTAACACGTTTCACAGAACTTTTGTTTTGTATACGTTTATGTTCATCCAGAACTGTCATTTCTTTCCTTTAGGAAAAGATTTTGAAAACAAGATTGAGCTAAGCATACCGATTGTTTTTATGACTGTTCATATTGAGTACACAGTGGAAAGATGAGCCTTTATTGCAACTTGTTGCGAACCTAATTTTTAATATATGCTTGTATATTTGTAAACAGTGTCTGAAATTTACCATATGTTCACAGAAGAAATGAAACTACAATTCACAAAAAAGTTAGTACAAAACAAAATGTCAGCTAACAATTTGGATGTACGTGCAAAGTATGTTTTTGTTTTTGTTTTAAAAGTTTAACTAGTAGCTGTCACAACTGTTGAATTCCTACTGCAGAATTTGGCATTTGTCACTGTTTGTTAAAGTGGTTTCACAGATCTGCTTAATGTTTTCTCAGCTGTATGTGAGATGAAGCCACTGATGGCAGTAAAGATTAATTCCAGATCCCATGTGAAGTACACCACCAACCCTCTGCCCATCCTTGTAGACACCTTATTGTTTCAGGGAATTTTCTTTCTAATGTAGCTACTTTAAAGCCATTAATTTACACTGACATTTAAGTCAGGCAATCTTTGACTCATCAAGGGAATGGAATGAATGTTATGTTTTATTCTTAATGAACCTAAGTTCATAGAATACTTTAAAAATCAAGATAAAAAATAAGACTCACAAGGGATAATTGGCTAAGCTTAAAATGGCTCGCAAGGGCAGTTAGCTTAGTACTAATCTATGAACCTATATGGTTAAGGTGTTTGCCTTACAAACACAAGGTGCAGGGTTTGAGTCTCACAAGGGATAATGGGCTAAGCTAAAAATGGCTCGCAAGGGCAGTTAGCTTAGTACTAATCTATAAACCTATATCTGGCTGGTCATAAAACAAGCAGATATGTTCCTATTGTGACAGAATAAGTCACACTAGACACAATAGATTGTTTTTCTCTAAAATGCGTTGATAAAAATGGTCTGGTTACTTGCTCAGATTTGTACACTCTGCATGTGGGACTCAAATGTACATCAACAACTTACAGTTAGTTTGTACCTCTATCTTTACTCTGCTAAGACACATTTACAAACAGACTTTCAGTAAAAAGCATGGTATTATTAGTTCTTAGTTATTTATTTTACCTTTTTGGCAGTATACTTCATTAATTGCTAAGGTTATTGTTTTAATCTTATTATGGGTAATGCATACTTTACTGATTTTTATAATATACATTTTTGATTGTGCTACATTTGAATTTAGCACAATACTCTCTTCATTTGTTTGTCAAGCTCATCTTTAGAGCACCATTATCTCCCAGCAGCTGCAGATGTTTTCCGTGTGTATCTGGTTCTTCCTCCTCCTCTGACTCTGTGAGTTTACAACAGATACAGGAGGAAACTGTTTTTCCCCTTAGAAAAATATAGGCACATAAATAATCTTCTATGTGCTTGTTTTGCTGCCTTGTCTAATCAGAAAATGTCTGCTATAGTCTGGGATTTAGACTGACACAATTAAATTGCATTAGTATTTATTACTAACAAGTCTGGTCAAAAGTTAGACTCTTGAGACCCCTAACATATTGGACCCCTCTGAAACACAGCTTAAGCTAGACATCCACTTTCCTCCTCATCAGGCCTTACATCATCATCAATTCTATGAATGACAGACCTGGCGTTAATAGTGAAATGATGTCAGTCAGAAACAACATTCATTGTAGCTTGATAAGACAATTCTCTTCGCTGGTTAAATGTGGGCCGGAGTAGCTGGTTGTTGAAATAAATGTGAGTGGACATATATAAATGTTTGTAGCGCTGTGCTATCACTTTCCCCTGCCTCTTCTGTAAGCTGGAATGTGTCTTAATGACTCACCACCTCTTCTCAACAAGAAGAGTTTGATACTTCTAAGTGACTTCAGTGCCAATGCACATTGTTGCTCAAGTCCGAAACACACTTACTGCTGTGTTGATCTCAACCTTCATCAGTTAATGTACCTTCAGGATCAATGAAGCAGTAGCCAACATGCTTAACAGACTTCAGAACCTTCAGATGCTTTTCATATCATTGGCAACCACTTTCTAGTCATGTCACACTGGTCATACAGTAGAGTAAAGCCACTTTTCTGTGTCAATGCCTGTACAGGATTTTCTTCTTCTGTCCAGCTTAGAGCCCTTCTTTTTTAATATAATTCTGTAACTGTATTTTAGCAAAGACATTTCACATTGTGAATAAAGAATTGCAACAATAGCAAAGACAGTTTATAATCCCTCTTGAACTCAAATCCTTTGACTAGAACAAACATTCTCATTGGATAAGATGTGTCCCCTCGTCTCTTTGAACATCTGAACCATTTATCCTTTCCTCAAGAAAGATGTTTTCTTTTGTGTGTAAGAGCAAAAGAAGTGAACATCATAAATGTCTCAGCAAAGTTCACAGGGTTAAAGTTAAAAGACACTAATGAATTTTATCTTCTACTTTGATACCATTTATTTCCACTTATTTACTATGCAGCTCAGAGAAAGTCAGAGTTAGCCAGATAATGCTTATCATTCACCCCTGAAACAGACATTTGAAAATATGGGGTGTATGTGGTTAACAAATGAAGTAGAAAAACATAAGGAACTCAAACATCTCCTCATATCTAAAAACAAGTATTTGTATGTAGGGGGCTTATGTGGTTAACAGATGAATAAAGTTAAAATAAACTACTTAAACGTATCCTCAGACAATATGCAACAGTATGAAGACTAATTGGAAATTTACTGAATTACCTGTCCTGCATGATAACTTCCTTTACACCCATAAGAAATACAAAAAAAAAACAGAAAGACAACCAGAAGCTCAGTGGTTAAGATCTTTGTGTCACATTTCCAGGGTATTGGGTTCAATTTTGTTCACCTACACTGTCTTTGTGTAGTTTACATATTCCCCCTGTTTAAGGTGTCCGTATTTTATATATATATATATATATATATATATATATATATATATATATATATATATATGTGTGTGTGTGTGTGTGTGTGTGTGTGTGTGTGTGTGTATTCACTAGACAATCTCGAAATACTGAAATGTCGAATTTCAGTATTTTGAGACTGTATAGTCAAAATTCCACGTACCCAAAAACCCACAGCTGTGAAAACTACAATAGCGACCACACACACACACACACACACACACACACACACACACACACACACACACACACACACACACACACCGCCACACAAACACACATACATACCCCTACCTAACTACACTACAACAAACAAAACAACACACGCAAATACAACATAACATACAAACACACCTACCCTACCTATAAGCAGGGGACCCCCCTGCACTCCCACACCCCCCTACTTATATATACTAACTCTGAGGTCGCACTAAACACACAAACACACAAAAATCACCACTACACACACTCACACATACTAAAATCCCTACCCAATACCCTTCCATAAACACCACTTACCTGAATCCCCAGCTAAATCCACAAACCTGGCCTTACCACCCTTCCTCCTATAAGGTATCTTAAGAACTTGGCTTCCATCATGCCATTTTACATTTCGTAGCATTAGCAGCCTGCCTCTCTTATGGATTCTAACACAGCCTTTACTTTAGCTAAGTGATCTTCCCAGTCCTTTGAATGATTGACCACATTGTCCAGGTATTCCATGATATTATCCCTCAACCTCTTAAAAGTGCCTGGGATTCCATGTTGGGGTAATGGCAATAGTGTGCACTGAAATAGACTCAGCAAGGGTTACAAAAGCGTTTTTCTCCATGGCGGGGGTGGGAGGTAAGTGGCTTCTGTCAGTACCCCTTTGTCAAGTCCAGCATTGCAGGGTTTCTGGCCTTACCTAGGTTCTCTGCCAGCTCATCAATTCTGGGCATGGAATACCTCTCAAACTTTGAAATGTTATTCAGTTTCCTAAAGTCATTAAGTCATTACAGAGTCTAACCTTTCCATAAGATTTATGCGCTAATACTATTGGGCTGCTCCACTTACATTATAATTCTTCTATCACACCTAGCTTGAATCTTCTTTGAACTTTCTGTTTTGCTGTTATTTATTTATTTATTTGATTATGGTAGTCTTCAAGGTTTCATTTAACTTTTGTTTCAGCTGTTTTCATACTATTATGTTCTGTTCTCCCAAGTGTCTCTGAAAACTTGCCTTTATTTCTTAATAAAACTTCTCTCACTGTCTGCTTTAGTTCTTTTGATAAGGGTTCCTCTATCTGCACTTCAGATAGATTTCCTTGTCTCTTGTACAAACTTCAACTTGTAAGCTGTCTGCAGAATTCTCTATTTATTTCCATGGCTTCAACAAAATCTGATAAATCTTTTTCTTTCCTGGCTGTCTGTGCTTATGTTTGGAGCGTTTCTCCCCCAGGCCTCCACCAGAAATAGTATATTATCCTACTCAGACTTTCCTGGTAAACAAATGTCAAATAAATAAAAATATAGAAATATTTAAGTGCATATCTTCTTTCCACCATCTCAAATGATTCCTTACATTTGACAAGAAATGTGGTTTTGGAGGAGTGTACTTACACTAGTATCTAATCTCTCGAGTTAAGGTCTCTAAATCAGGCATTGTTATAATAAACTCCTGAGCTTCCTGCATGTGCTCATTTGTTATGGGATTACCACATTTAATCTGTCCTGCAAACTAATGTAGTGTTCCAGCTAACATTTAAAACTTTCCTTAGCAATATCAAGCAACTTTCTCTGATGCCTGCCATACAAAATTCAAATAAGGTAAACCCATTTAAAGCCTGTAGCACCTCTCGGACTGCAGACAATAAGTATGATAATAACTGGTTCTCAGTTTTTATTATCTGCACCCACAATGTTCTTCAGCAGGGATCTCAGTTTTTTATTAAAGCTTTTGACTAATCTATCAGTAAGTGAATGGTAGACTGATGTCTTCGCATGTTTGTATTTAAAGCGCTGGTATAACTGCTGCCAAACCTGTGACATAAAGGGAGTGCCTTAGTCAGTATCTGCTTAAAGATACCCATGCTAGAGAAAATTAGTACAAGTTCCCCGGTAATAGTTTTAGCATTAGTTTTGAGTAATGGTACTGCTCCTGGCAATTTTGAACTGTACTCCATTATGACTTGTACATACTAACACCCATTTCTGTATTTTACCAATGGCTGCATGATTTCTATGACAATACATTCAAATGGTACGTCTATAATAAGCATAACAACCAAGGGAGTTTTATATACAGAACGTGATAGTCTGGAAAAGAAGCACAACATTTCTTATCTCTTTCATTATGCCTGGCCGGAAAAATCTAGTTAACACCTTTGCCTTAGTTTTGTCTATCCCAGGTAACTTTACAACTTGTGACTGTAGGCTAGCTTTATTACTAGTATCATATAAAATTTTGACAGTAGTAACTGATGCAGAATGTTTTCCCACATTTTACTTACTCTATATAAGAAGTTAGCTTTTAATTCAAAATGGGGGTATAAAGTAATGAGAGCATCCCACTCAATATCCTCCCCTACAGCCTTAGTTATGTTCTCTCTCTTTTAATTGTGTTTTGTTTTTAAGTTTATTTGGCTTACTTGCAAGTCTATTAACTATGGATTACTTTCCTCAGCCTGCCTCAAGATGGAAAGTGTAGCTACTCCCCCTAAAAAATAACTGGCAATGCAGTTTCTTTTATGTCTTTCCCTGCAAAAATGCAGTTTTAAACAAAATTTACTTTCTGCTTAACTTTCTTGGCTATCAGTCATGGATCTTGAATGCTGCTTTTTTTGGTTGCTCTTCCCCTACTTTATTTAGAGTGGATACCAACCTATCACTTCCTTTTACTTCCTTATGTTGGCATTTCACTGTAACGGGTATCAATAAATAACAATTCTCATCAGTTTTATGTCAACTACATTCTCTGTTTTACAGTAGCAGAAATAGGTCCATACCTCTGCTTTCTCCTACTTGTCATATTACCTGCATTCATTTTGTTCTGTGGGTCTTCACTCACTCGGCTTTCTTTTTTATGTTTGTCTTAGTTTCTATGCTATTGTTTCTTGTGAGACTTTGTACTGATTTTTAATTCAAAATTTCCTATCAGCTCATTTTCACCTCCAATGCCAACATCTGTTATAGTTTTGTGTTTCTGTTGCTCTGTCCTTGAGATATGCTTCAGTTAACAAACAGAATTCCTTTTACAGTCAACAACCAAATCTTGGCTTCTTTTGCAGTTTCTAAGCCAACTCCCTTTTGGTTAAGATTCCAAATCTATATGTAAATGTCACTGTCTTATACAGAATGGGTGTCTCAGCTTGCCATAAAGTGTCTATGGATTCTTCACATTTGGGGTGTGTGTGGGGTCAAAGCCCCCCACCTATTTTCGTTTAAAATGTGTAGTTTTTGTTGTATTTTCATGTTTTTAAACTTGTGCCCCCCACACCCCCCCCAACAATATATACCAACTCTAGGGTCGCACATCACTGGGGAGGGGGGCAAATCCCTGTTAAGTGCCTTGAATACTGGTTGTCGATCAAATGAGCTGTTGACCAAATGAATGTCGATCAAACGGTCTGTCGATCTTATGAATCGACCTCTGCATTATCAACATACTTTGTTCAGACAGACACATATGGGAGAACACACAATCCATGGGGGTGATCGATATGCCCTTCCCATAGGGACTGTGTAATCTCAGTATTATTTTCAGGGGGTATGGGGTACAGGGGCTTGCTCCTCTAAAAAAAAATATTTGTTTTATTTTATGTTTTTTAATTTAGATGTTACATGCACGGACATTGTTGACATTTTGTTGACATTTGGATGTTTCAGTGAAAGTTAGTATATACACACACACACACACACAAAAAAAAAAAAATATATATATATATATATATATATATATATATATATATATATAGAGAGAGAGAGAGAGAGATATGGGTCCCATTTAGATTACTGAATTTATGGTTCACCAAAACCCAATGGAGCGACTCCTCTATGCCAAAACTCTACATTGATGAAATTTCAGTTGTCCGACGTTCGTTTTAGCGAAAGAATTAAGCTGTTGATGTTAGTATGGCAAGTACATGGGTACAGTGTTTATCTACATTCTCATACATATTACTGCTTGTACAGCTTGGCAGATATGACAGCATTTTTGGTAAGAGGTAATTATGCCATGCTGTTGGAGGGATGTATTTAGTACTGTCATTGCTTTTCAGTGGAGATCACAGTACAGTAAACATCCAGAAATGTATCCTTTTTGTCGCTGTAGTGCAATCTCTGAGTTAGTATATATAATATGCATGGAGTGTTGGGTATGCAGCCCCCCCCCCCACATGGGGGGGTGCAGGGGGGCTTGCCCCCTTTAAAAATGTTGGAGATTGTGTGTTTTTGTGTGTTTTTATATAGGTGTTTTGTTGGTGTTTTGTACTTCAGTGAAGTCAGTGTTTGTCAATGTGGAGTTTCGGCATAGAGGAGTCTCTGTATTGGGTTTCGGTGAACCATAAATTCGATAATCTAAATGGGACCCATATCTATATCTATATGTATGTAAATATATATATATATATATATATATATATATATATATATATATATATATATATCTACAACAACAAGAAAACCGCAGGCTGGAAGAACTGAATAAACTTTTTAAAAAAATAAAATCTTCACACATTCGAAAAATACACATAAAAATAAAAAATGACCTGGAAAGGTTAAGAACGACACTGAACATATGCATTGAGCGCTTTCGTTCCTTTAATAGAATAGAACTTCATCAGAATAATAAGTTGTGAACAAGAATTACAAATAAATACATTTGTTAAAACAATGGGAATACTGGATAGCCAATAGTATTACAGATATATGATACAGTAAAAAGTGACGTGGCATGGTACAGAAACTGTAAGCAACAGGGTGGGAGTAATCAATTAAAGTAACCACCGTAATGCACATTTAATATTGACATTGTCATTTAGTCCAGGGGGAGAATCAGCTCCTAAATAAAGTTGCCATTTGAGTTCTTTGTATTCTAGTAAGGAGTTGTGATCTCCTACAAACAGTGTCACTTGGTCTATAACAAAAAATTTAAAACCTGAAAAGTTATTGCAGAGTTCACTGTGTTTGCCTAAGGCATTGGTGGAGTCATGAGTTGTGATAGCCGCACAGTGTTCTTTAATTCTGTCTGAGAGTTTGCGGCTAGTTTTGCCGATGTAAAAAGCAGAGCATGAGGTGAGTTTCTGTACCATGCCACATCACTTTTTATTGTATCATATATCTGTAATACTGTTGGCTATCCAGTATTCCCATTGTTTTAACAAATGTATTTATTTGTAATTCTTGTTCACAAGTTATTATTCTGATGAAGTTCTATTCTATTAAAGGAACGAAAGCGCGCTCAATACATATGTTCAGTCTCGTTCTTAACCTTTCCAGGTCGTTTTTTATTTTTATGTGTATTTTTTGAATGTGTGAAGATTTTATTTTTAAATATATATATATATATATATATATATATATATATATATATATATATACACACACACACACACATACACACACATCACGTACAAAGTGTAGGTTCATAGGTGGGCCCTAGGGACCTTTTTAGGCCTAGCCATGCCTTCCCAAATGTATCTGACATGATTTGATATCCTAGTGTAATTTTAAGGGTTGAATATAGGTTTGCACATGGGTGGTCAGAACTTTACAGGCTGCTTCTGTGTATAAGAGGCATAGGTGCCAGACCGGGGTAAATTTCCAGTTCCCCATCTACTAGTCCAAGTTACACTTACAATTCTTTGGGGAAGAATTCTGCTTCATTTGCATGGAAAGCCTGTTCCAGAAGTGGAGGAGTCTGTGAGGCACATACCTGTCCTTCCAACATGTCCTATTTATGTTGTGGATGATGCTTAAGTCCCTAGATTGGGTATTTTATTACCATTTATTTTTCTGATGTGCAACAGGTCCATCAGAGTAGGATTAGAGGAAGCTTTGCAGGCCAGACATATATCACCTCTCAGCAGCCTGTAGGAGACAAGTACAGGGATAGGGCTTTGAATTGGTCTGTGTAGGACTTGTTGTTTGTTCACTGCATTCTTTTTGTGATGAATATCACTGGATGCAACAGTCATTGCAAAAGTCTGGTCAGATACATACAGAAGGACATGTTACATTCAATGACTGGTCTGATGAAGGCTGAGTACAGGGCAACAATGACATCCTTGTGCCTAGATGCCATACCTTTGCTTATAAGCAATGCAAAGTTTCTCACCACTGTAGACATGTGATAGTAAAAGATTGGTTACTGTTTACATGCATTTCCAAATCCCTGACCACTGGCTGTATTCTTAGGGGTGTATCATCAATCTAGTAATCTTCAGGCATTGCTGTCTTTCCAAATGATACTATTATGTATTTCTTTTCATTGAGTTTAAATAATTACTACGAGTGTATCACAATAATGAAAATTGAAGAATGGAAAGAATAAATTATATTAATATAATACATTCATTGAAATACTATAAATATGTGTTTCATCCACCACTGTTTTGTCATAGTCAACATGTTAGCCATTTTATTACATTTTAATATCTCACCTGTTATTAATCAAATGCTCCTCACATCTGCATTTCCAGATGAACCACATACTACAAAATAATGTTTTCCCACATAAAACACATTCATAGTTACATTCTCAAAGCAGTCATAATATTTTTCGGTCACATTCCACAAATCCTGTACTCATTAACTTTGTAAGAATGTGTTCCATTGTCCATTTCATACCACATATATTACAAGTTTTCTTGTCTTTTAAATAACATTTGTGCTTTGACCAGAAGTGTACTAAAAAAAGCATCCACAATCTACACCGTCATACATTTTTCCAAACCATTCTGTTTGTCGACTATATTTTTTCTATATTTAACATCTACATTTTTCCAAGTATCTATGCAATAATACTCCAAAATTTGAATTATATAACATTATTTTATTTGTTTTCCTATGTTACTGGTATTTAGTTCCTATAACACCATTTTCCTTTGATATTTTATCACATCATTGACAACATTTGTTTGCTTCTTTTTATTTAACTTTACATTGTCTCAAAATACTGCATACTTAATACTGATCAAGGAATGTACTTATCAGAGAGGGTTCTTCAAACAACCTTTTTTACAAAATCCCAAATTAATGAAGAGTGACTAGATAAACAGCTGCTAGCTGCTAGTCCCAAGCCCTTATATTCCTTTACATTATTAAAACCCTTATTTTTATTGGGTTAACCATTGATCAACCATAATACTAAGGACCACCACAGGCTATATCTAGTACAGCTCTCTCTTATGCATATGAAAACATATGCAGTCCAACTCTATCATGCCAGTTTACCTCATAATACATAATTAAGTGCATATGTCTTCATCTTGAAAGATAGCCAAAACATTTTCCATAGACCTGCAAAATTTCTCATTTCAAGTAATATATTATCTCATTGTTTCTTATTAATGGCTTGATTCTGTAAAATCATGCCAAAAAAATACACAGCATTGGGTCTGCATCTCCAGCCTTATTGTTTAAGATCTGCTCTGAGTTACAGCACAACGGCACGAAAATTACAGAACCAACTGATATTGCCAACATCCTGGCAGATAGGTTCAGTGCTAACTTTACCCCCCCCCCCCCTCACCCTCTAAAGGGCCCATATCTATACAGGAAGAATGCAGAGTCCCTGTAATCACAACTATGCAGCTAAAAGCTGCACTCTCTAAAGCCAAAAACACAGCATCCATGGGACCGGACAACATCCCAGGCTGCATTTTACACGAACTTCAGAACGACATGGCTCCCCACTTAAGCACCATGTTCAATAATAGCCTCGCATCAGGCTTTGTGCCCACTGAATGACACACAGCAACAGTTATCCCACTCAACAAATTGGGAGCCACCACTGATCCTGGCAACTATCGACCTATTAGCCTGAGGAGCCTGGTCTGCAAGGCCATGGAGCGTATCATCATGGAACTCATAAACAAAGACATTGGTAACCTCCAAACTCTGGATCCCACCCAGTTCGGGTTTGTGAAAGGCAGATCATGCCTCCTGAACCTGATCGACTTCTTTGAGGCAGTCACCAAAGCCGTAGATGAGGGTAAGGTGGTTCACACAGCCTATCTTGACCTCGCCAAGGCTTTTGACACCATCCCTCATTGTGAAATTATAGCTAAACTCACTAAACTAGGTATAAATCCCTACATCACAAGATGGGTTGCCAACTGGCTCACTGACAGAACCCATACTGTAAAAGTTGCAGACTCCAAATCTGATCTCAAAGCAGTGACAAGTGGAGTACCACAGGGTTCCGTCCTGGGACCTCTCCTGTTTGGTATCAACTTCTCTGAAGTACAAGCTAGCACAGAAGGCCTCTGGCTAATGAGGTTCGCAGATGACTGCAAACTAGGAGCCATAGTCAAGTCTCCAAATGATGTGGACATCCTACAGAAGGGCCTCGCTGAGACAGATGCCTGGTGTCAGAGCCATAGCCTCAAGCTCAATGTCAAAAAGTGCAGTATCATCCCCTTTGGTAAAAACTTTGTACCCATGAACTACCACATAGGCAGCAATCTACTTAACACTGAATGTGTGATAAGAGACATTGGGACCCAGATGGACAGTAGTTTCTTCTTTGATAGTCACATCACCACAGTAGTCAGGAAGTCCTTCTACATAGCACACCTCATCATAACAGGGTTCTCATCCAGGAAAAAAGAGGTCATTGTTCCCCTCTACTCGACACTCATTAGACCCATTATAGAGTACAATGCCCCTTTTGGAATGTACCTCACAAGACATCTGCAGCAGCTGGAAAGGCCACAGAAGTACCTCACAAAGAGGATTACTGGCCTCAAACAAATGTCCTACACTGACCGCCTCAAAAAACTCCAGCTTTACTCCGTAGCATATCACCTACTTTGAGGTGATCTCTGCCTAACATATAAAGCTATGTCAAACCCAGAGCTGTTGGACATGCTACACCTAAAGAAATCCCAATCCCTCCGAGCTACACGCTCTAGGGACCTAAATCTTGTCACCACAATAAACAGGACATGCTGGAGGGATAGATTCCTGTCCCAGAGACTTCCCATACTCTGGAACAGGCTACCCATCTATGTCAAGCAAAGGTCTTCATTAGCACTCTTCAAGGAAAATCTTGATGAGCGGATGGGAAATAGGAAATACACCCTGGGGATCACTTCTGTGTCTCCGCTCGACAGTGGCACAGGAAAATAACTTTCTTGAGTGGCGTAAGCCAGGGAACCTTGTTGGCTAGGCTTTCGTAGGCCCTTGGGCTGATAGCCTAGTACCTACCTATGAACCTATGAACCTATGTAGGGACAGTAACAGACTTCCGGGAATGGGCACAATGTTTTAACATGGCAGCAGGATTTGTTCACTCTAAAGCACACTTTTTCAGCATTAGCAATGTTTACATAGGACAGCAGGATTATTTTACTGTAAAGAACACTTTTTTTAAGCATTAGCAATGCAAATTAGTCCAAATACTACTTCTGGTACAGCATACATTCAGCATTAGCAATGGGAATCAGTCCAAGTGCCATTTCTTGTACAGCATTAAAACGAAATGAGTAAGTTCAGGATTGCGTGAACCTTTTATGCAGCATTAATGGTTTGTGTTAAGTCAATCCAGGAGATTTGTGTGTGTGTGTGTGTGTGTGTGTGTGTGTGTGTGTGTGTGTGTGTGTGTGTGTGTGTGTGTGTGTGTATGTGTGCGCGCGCATGTGTGTGCGTGTGTGTGTGTGGTGTAATGCCCCAATTAGAGCATTAGAGGGCACTATCTTGTTAAGTAATTTGCTCAGAGTCAAACCCTGTATAGCTACTGAAGGCAAGAGCCTTAACCATTCCATCCAACTGCCAGACCTATCTTTAACTTTTTTTTGTCCTTTGGTAAATCACTGAGGATTACAGTCAGTCAATGCCAGTCATTAGATTTTCATAGCTTTTGTGGTTCCCAGTATGCATGTTGATGCAAAAGCTGTTGTTTTGTTAATTTGTGATTCAGAGTAGTCTGCTCTTATCTGTCTCCAATTTTGCAGAACATCTCTGATTTTGCCTCCTGTTTATGTCCTGTCCTTGAGCAGGTCATTAAACTAGGCAGGACTTTTGGAGAAATGGAAATTTGAGCTACACTCCTCAACTGTTCCCTGGATTGCTGCCTAGTTACTACCTGCAAACCAGAATAATTATGGTGTAAAGGAAGGAAACTGATTGCAGTAAACAAGAGCATCATCATATGAACCATGCTCTGTGAATGTGATAAACTGGTTTCCTTGTTCTGTTGAATTTTGACAGTGTATTTATTAGTTGTGAATTAATTACCATGCAGTATGTGAGTTTAATGTTAATGTTTTAACTATGAGCACATTTTAATTTAGCTTATTTTTTGCAGTCATATAGATGTAAAATGCAGTGTGTTTGGACTACAGTAGTTTGACTAGCACTTAGTGCAGTTGAGTAAGGATATGAGCTGTCAGAGATCTATTTCCTATAGTGCACGGTTTGATTCTCTTCATTCTTAATTTGTGTTCTATTTGACTCTGCCAATTTACTTCATGATTTGTCCATGCTCCAGTACGGTTGACCCTGGAGGTGTAAGCTGCAACAATACAGCATTATTAGCCATTCAGGTAGGTCAGACCTATACTGAGTGATGTCAGAAGGGATAGCTATTCTTCTCTTTTTGATAAGAGTGAAGATATGGAAAGGTCAAAAATGAGATGCAGGTGTCTTACAAGCATGTACACTCTCACCAAGAAAACTAAATGTTGTATGCAGTAATATTTCTAATTCTTGTATGACTTGTGAGTTATTGAACAATAGCTGTTGCAGCATTTATATTGTTTTTAATTGTTTTGCTTTATTCATTGCACTAAAGAATGACTTAATTAATTCATAGGTTCAGATTATGTAATAAACATGTTCCATTTTAGTAATATATTTTACAGTACCTTCTTTACAGCCTCCAGTAACTCCAGATGGGTTGGTGTTTGTCAAGTCTTATAGTCTGCATTATTCAGAGTAGTAATTAGAACCATCTGATCTTTAGAATCCATTATGTAGTCATTGTTCCATTTTTCGGTGATACAGGCTTCTCTACAAGATTGGATTGTAAAGAATTTCTGCATTTAGTTAAAAACTGTTACTAATGCAGCTGGTGCAGAGGGCCAGAGCTCTTACTTTTCAATGATCTGCTTCCTGTGGCAAGGGTGCAAGGTTTTAATCTGCCCCATCTTCATTTACCTACTGTGTGACATTGAATAACTCAGTTAACCAGGCAATGATTTAGAGATATTGGGAATTTGGGTTTGGTTCCTTAACAGTTTCCAGGTCTGCATGCCTAGTAACAATGAACCTGTTGTTATTTGCCAACCATTCCCTATTGCATAGCTGATCTAATTCAGAAAATATTATGGCAATATCACCAGCATACCAATTTTTAATGCAACATAAACAACTTTTTCTTCAAGGGCAGCAGGCACCGCATATGTAGATGAAGCAGTGAAATGTAAAGTCATAACCTCTGCAATAGTAATAGTTCTCTTTCTTTTTATATAAAATTATTCAGATGACTTTTACTTCTGCAGAGATTGTGCATACTGACTTAGCCTATGTTATCAGGTAGTAAAAAGTTTTTATGTTCTCATAAATACTCTTTTATTTAAAGTCTGCCACACATGGCTTGCAGTATGATGCTAGCATTCGTTATACAATTTCATGTAGTTCACCAAGCACTACCAATAAAGTACATGTCATTTATTTCTTCATAACAATAAGGAATATACAAAGTTAACAAAGTGGCAGTAACTGGTTTGGAGGGTCTCTGTGACTGAATGTGCATTCTGCTCATATCATCTGTTCATTTTTAAACTGTCTTTAATATGACTTTGCTTGGTTAGTGTGTATGTTTATGTGTGTGTGTGTGTGTGTGTGTGTGTGTGTGTGTGTGTGTGTGTGTGTGTGTGTGTGTGTGTGTGTGTGTGGTGTATGAATTAGTTTGGAATAATTTGGCTACTGTGCATTTGTGTGAAACATATTTGAAATATGTGATGATTTTGGTTATTATTATTACATTTTGACACAGACATCTGAAAAGGATGCAATCAACAATGTAGCTATAATTGCTGGACTTGGTGGATGTCTTGGATAAAACTGATGACCTTGCTGAGTTGATAAAAGTTAAAAAAGTCATAAGCCTCTCTTTGCAAGAGTGGTGTGTGTTTGTGTAAAGCAAGTTAAAATACTTTACTGTGGCTATTTTTATCTCAGTCAGATGTGTGATATATACACTATTGATAAACTGGCTGTAATTGTTGAGCACAGATATTGTTGAATTACAATGACAGCAGTTTAAGTGGCCTTTTATGGTAGAAATATTCTGAAATGAGTACTTTTGTCATTATTGGTTTTAGACACTTTGTTTTACTACTTACTGGAAAAAAATGTTTAAAACTACAAATTTAAAACACACCCTACAAATGTTACCATGTTAAACAAGAAATATAATTTAAATCAAGAAGGTGAACATATGCATTCATGTATGGTCCTAAAACTAACTGCAGGACGTCCATAGTTTGAAAATAGCCCCGGGTCCAAAGCATACTTAATTCACTACTAGCCAAATACATTTTCAATGAATGTGAGTTTCAATGCATTTTCAATGAATGTGAGTTTCAAAGGAGGAGAGGTTTACTCTTTCTCACACTAAGTCTGTTTTCAGTTTGAGACTGCTCTGTTTAGCAAACAGCAGTCAGTGTTTGTGCTCTAAAATATGAAACCCCCAGAGGTTACCCCACCTTTGGAACAGACTCCCACTTCATGTCAAACTGGGTACCTTATTGGCCGTCATCTAATGTAATCTGGACGATGGGATGGGTAACAGTAAATTCAATTCTAGGGTTCAAACTGTGTCCCTCTTGGACAGGTGCAATAGGTGCTGATCATAGAAATAAGGGTGGAACTTGGCTAGGCTTGTAAAGGTCCTAGGGCCATTAGCCTAGTAACTTCCTATGATCGTATGATCCTATGAAATAAAAGTTTTAAACTGAATACAAATCTATATGATCACTGTATATGTAAGGAAGAAAACCGTATGCATGCATGCTGACAGGTTTGAACAGATAGTAATGGGGGATAAACAGCCATGTAATGGGACACTGGAATGGCTGTGGGGAGGGGCCCTGGTCTACTACCATGGCTAGAGCCCTGTTTGAACCTTGGTCCAGGTCTGCATAAATCCCTGCACTCATTATACTGCCCCAAACAGTATCAAACCATGTCTGCAACCTTCAGAATATGTTGTTCTCAGCATTAAATGACCTGAGCAGTGTCCACTACTTCATATGCTTCTTACTCAATTTTTTTTTAAATATATCACGTCTGAACAAATACTGCCTTACATTATTCTGTTGTTTAGTCATTCATTTAGAATCTCCACAAAATACTTGTTTCTATCTCAGGAACTTCATAATATAAATAGTAACCAATATCATCTGACGCTGGCAAGCTACCTTCCTTAACATATTTTAACAATTTCTGCTTCACCACCTGTAGTACTTTGCTCTAACCTTGTGCTCTGAATATTGTCCAGCCTCTACATTTCACTTAAAAATATGTTCTAACTGCTCTGCCCTGTACATATCATTAGCTTAATCAGTCACTACTTGCATAAGTTTTATAGGTTCATAGGTTCATAGGCAAGTACTAGGCTATCTGCCAAGGGCATTTATAAGCCTAGCCAGAATGTGTTGGCTTTTGCCAACCCCCTTAGATTAGTTCCCTGTGCCTCTGTCCAGCAGAGCCATTAGTTCCCTGTGCTACTGTCTAGCAGAGCCATTAGTTCCCTGCACCACTGTCCAGCAGAGCCAGTGCAGTGATCCCCGGGGTAAATTTTCTGTTTCCCATCCACCAGTCAATGTTTCTCTTGAAGAGTGTTAGTGAGGGGCTCTGCCTGATGTATATTGGAATCCTGTTCCAAAGCATGGGGAGTCTCTTGGATAGGAATCTATCACACCAGCATGTCCTATTTATCATTGTGGTAAGGTTTATATCTCTAGAGCGTGTGGCTCTCTGGGATTTGTTTTTTTTTAGGTGGAGCATGTCCATCAATTCTGGGTTGAACATGGCCTTGTATGTCAGGCAGAGATCACCTCTGAGTAAGCGGTATGCAACCGAGTACAGCTGGAGTTTCTTGAGTCGGGCTGCATAGGGCATCTGTTTGAGGCCAGTAATCCTCTTGGTGAGGTACTTTTGTGGCCTTTCCAGCTGTTGCAGGTGTCTTGTAAGGTACATCCCAAATGGGGTGTTGTATTCTATGATGGGTCTAATGAGTGATGAGTAGAGAGGCACAATAACCTCTTTTGTTCTAGATGCAAACCCTTTTGTGATTAGGTGGGCCACATAGAAGGATTTTCTAACCACCTTGGCAATATGATTATCAAAGGAGAGATTACTATCTACTTGGGTCCCCAAATCCCTTATTACATTTTCTGTATTAAGGGGACTACCACCTATGTGGTAGTTCACGGGTACTTTGTTTTTTCCAAAGGGAATGACTATGCACTTTTTGGCATTTAGTTTGAGGCCATGATTTTGACACCAGGTATCCGTCCCAGTGAGACCCATCTTGAGGGTGTCTGTATCAGCTGGAGAATCAATTATAGCCCCTAGTTTGCAGTCGTCTATAAACTTGGTCAGCCATAGTCCTCCTATACTTGCCTGTACCTCTGAGAAGTATATACCAAACAGGAAGGGTCCTAGGACTGAGCCGTGGGGGACGCCACTTGTAACCGGTTTAGAATCGGACATAGAGCCTGCAACTCTCACCATGTGGGTTCTATCCATGAGCCAGTTGGCAGCCCATCTCATGACGTAGGGGTTTATGTTCAAGCTGGTCAGCTTGTCTATAATACTAGAATGGAGAATGATGTCAAAAGCATTTGTGAGGTCTAGGTAGGCTGTGTGGACCTCCTTTCCCTCGTCTAATGCCTTGGTAACCATCTCAAAGAAGTCTACCAGGTTTAGGAGGCATGATCTGCCCTTAACAAAACCAAACTGGGTAGGGTCCAAGGTTTGGAGGTTCCCAATGTCTCTGTTAATGAGTTCCATGATGATGAGTTCCATAGCCTTGCAGACCAGGCTAGCCAGACTTATAGGGCGATAGTTCCCAGGGTCTGTTGTGGCTCCACCTTTGTGGAGCGGGATAACTGTTGCTGTGCACCACTCTGTGGGTATGTAGCCTGTAGAGAGGCTGAGTTTGAACAGTGTGTTTAGGTGAGGGGTTAGTTCATTTTGGAGCTCTTGTTAGACACAGCCTGGGACCCTGTCCAGTCCCATTGAAGCTGTGTTTTTGGCTTTGGATAGGGCTGTTTTAACCTGTGTGTCAGTGATTGATGGGGCCCTACATTCTTCTGGTATGGTTATGGGCCCTTTAGGGGGTGAGAGGGGGGTGAAGTCTGCACTAAACCTGTTTGCCAGAATGTTTGCAGTATCAGTCGGTTCAGTGTATTTTGTGCCATTCTGCACTAATTCAGAGCAGATCTGAGAGTTTCCACTTAGGTTCTTGACATAGCTAAAGAACACTTTGTGGTTATCTTTGGTGTCCTTGGCAATTTTTCTTTCGAAACTAGCCTTGGATGATTTAATGAGGGATCATAGTTTCTTGCTGATACTGATCAGGGATGTATTCCCTTCTTGGGATTTTACTATTTTCTGCACTAGTTTCCTCCTTCTATTGTATAGCTTGTTTATGGTAGGGGTCCACCAGATTGGTTTTCTTTTCTTGGAGGAGTGAGTCTTGGTTTCACTTGGGATAGCACAATCCATGTATTCCTGCAGATACTCATAGAGTGCTTTTGTAAAGGTTTCAACAACTTGGATAGCATTGTCCTTTAGCATGGGGGCTGTGAACCTTTCCATCTCGGTCTTAAGTAATGTGAAGTTTGCTTTTGAAAAGTTTTTCATGGTGGTTTCCTTGATTGAGGGTGGGGGTGGAATGTGGATATCCAGAGTGATTAGTCTATGGTCTGATCTAACCAGCAAGGGGTTGACCTCCGGTGTGGAACACCGGTCACCCATGTTGGTGATGACCAGGTCCAATATGTTGTTCTCTCTGGTGGGGGTGTTGACCAGTTGATCCAGGGCATTTGAGTGTATAAACTCTAGGAAGCGATGGGCAAGGGAGTTAGTACTTGAGTAGTTCTCCCAGTTTATGTTTGGGTAATTGAAATCACCTAGTATTAAGGTGTTTGGTAGGACCTTCATATTTCCCAGTGTCTACAGAAATGCAGAATTGGTGTCCTGAGCCATGATGGGTGATCTGTAGCAAGCTACAATTTGGATTGCAGTTTTGCCCATTGTTAGTTGCACATGGGTGATCTCTGATGCATTGTGCTGCGCCACTAACCTGGAGGTGTGGGTATCCTTGATGAATATGGATACACCCCCGCCTTTTGTGTTTCGGTCCTGGTTCTGTGGCCAAAAGGTATGGTATGAGTTATAGCCTAGTATTATCTAATTTCACCCTTAGCTTGTACCCCTTCTGTCATATCACATTCACCATTCTTTACCTTCTTATCCAAACAGTTATGCCATCTTTGCTACCTTTCAGATAGTATTGCTACTCATGTATTTATTTATTTTTTGTTTGATTATGTTTATTCAGTTTGTTACACTTTGTTGACTGGGTAAGTCTCATTATGTCAATGGCCTCCTTTCATGCAAGACCAAAGTGATATTTGTAATGATGAGGGGAAATTTGGCCTTGGTATCAGGAAACTGCACCTACTCTTTTCAGTAAGTCTCATGGAATCATTTGCATCCAACTGATCTACCATAAGATCAGGCAGATGAGGCCTCAGTTTAACATCTCATCCAAAGGATGGCACACTGAGAAGTGTTGCATCCCCTTATACTGCACTATCAGTATTGGAAAATTAATCCATCTACCCGGTGTAAGAAAAGAACCCACAGCTTTGTGATATTCTGCACTACAAAAGTGTGACACTTACTTTCATCTTACTAAACTAATACATTTCCCTTTCCTGAAACAATCCACACTTTTTGCTCTAGCAGTCATAAGCACAGACTAACAGATCACTAACATATACTTTCACTGATTCTTTTGGATCCAAAACTTTAACTTTTAAATAAATTTGTTTACGTGTTTTTTGAAATGTTATCCATCACTGAGACCATGTCCTGTAAAATGTTTTCATACGTATGTGTTCTACCAACAGCTTTTCTATTCCTCTCATTTCTGAAATATAACTTTCTGCTGTACAATCAAACTAATTTTGATTACCTCATTTATACATTTAGGTTTACAAAAGTACTTGATATTCCCCTTTCTTCAGAGAATTCACTTGCCCTTTTCAAACATTGATTTATTAAATGTCCTGAATCAGAGCAAAAATTGCCTTTATGTTATGCTGCATACCTTGAAGTACCTCCACAGCAATATATTATAACAACATTGCATAGGTGTTCAGGTTTATTGTCTTTAATATGCAAGTTTACTAGGGCCTCCCACCCCCATTCCACATCCCTCTTGGATCTGTGATCTTCTTAACCTCTTGAATGTTAGCACATTATTTTCCTAAAAGTTCTTTATAGCCTCGCTTCAAAATGTCAGCCCTGAATTGCAGGAAGATGCATTGTGCATGCTTGCAAGCTCAGCTCATGTATAATATAATTACTCCATTGACTCTGCTCTTTTATAATAGGAAATTCAGAATAAAACCCATAGCTAACTGAAATATCTCAGGCGTTATGACTGCAAAGTCACAGTTCTTAAAACGTTTGGACATACATGAGCTTACAACTTAAGTCTGAAATACATGGCGAGATTCCAAATGACTTGTTCTCAGTGAAAGTAACTTACTCCAGTGTTTTACAGAAAGCAAGTCTTTTGGCATCTTGCACACAATGCCCCAAACAGTTCATCTATCAAATATTGTTCTTATTTTAATAGTAGGCTTGCCAAAGGGTGTTAGTTTTGGCATAATGTCATTGTTTCAGCCTCTCATCTATGCCTTTGTTTTTTAAATGAACTGTTACAGCATACATTAGTTTTTTTCTGCCAGCTGCCACTTCCGTCACAGTCAGCACTGATGTGAAAGCATGTTGCTCCTGCTCTTCTCTAGACAGCATCTGAGTGGCCAGAAATTCCTGAGGCACTTCCAAGGAACCTGAATTATAACCAGTACTCAGCAAAAAAAAAAAAAAAAACTTTTAAGCCTGCTCTACCTGCTCCATTCTTTACCAGAATCACTGTTTTACCTGATTTATTAATTAAATACAGCATAGCTTCACCTGACAACCCATTTTATGCAACCTTACATGTTCCATTCCATTCTTTTCCTAACTGACTGCTTATTTTGGCTTGCAGGCAACTTGGTGGCATAGAGTGTTAAAGCTCTAACTATTGTCCAAATGGCCTGAATCTGAGTAGCAATTCAGGTGCTTGATAGATCTGACAAAGGAGGATAGTGTGGCAATACTTTGAGGAGGGAGGGAGAGAGGGCAGAGCAAGATGCATACCACAGCAATCCCTTCTTTAGATATTCTGGATTAGACCTTTGACCCCACAAGCAACCATCTGGTGGTAGCTCTTATTAGCAAGTGTACAGGTCCCTGTGGTAATATGGGAGCTCATCCCCATGGTGGAGTTAGATTATTTAAAATGGCCTCATAGCTGAGGCACTGGTGAGGATGTAAGTACCCTCCCATGGCTACATGAATGATGACCCCTCCATGTGGTTCTCCCATCTGTGGTTCACCAGACACCCAACAATGAAGGAATGAATGAATCTGAGTCCATGTGGGGGCAGCTTGATGATCAGCAGGTATGAAGACAAAATAAACATAGAAAATATTTTGGCTTGTACACATTCTTGGGGGCAGTGCATTTTATAATCCACCCCACGGCCGAGCAGTCTCACCATTTACTAAACAATGTATTTCTGACCATTGAATTTATGTATTTGATAAATGAAGAACAATTTCAGTTCATGGCCAGATAAATATGATTCATTTTTATAAATTAAATACCTCACAGGTGCTTTTACCCTAGTGCTGACATACGGTTTAATAAAATCTTTCAATGTTTTTACACATTTTAGTTGTTCTGCTCTGTAAGGATTTGTTAGTTTTACAGTTTACTTAAGCTTCTTTATTAATTTATTTTCATTTATTTTTGTATGAATCAATTGTTTTTCCTAGTAATGCAATTTTCTGACTTGTTGAATGCATTGTGTTTCATTTTACTTTTTTCTTTTATTTTAATATCTTCCATTCTAATTTGAAAGTATTTCATTTCTATCGGGGGAATTCCATTCTAATTTGAAAGCATTTCATATAGGGTGGAATTAGATAATAGTGTTAATTTGGGGATTGTGGTACATGTGTACTTTGTATGTACATTGGGTTAAGTTACTTATTACATTCAAGTCAATGGGAACTGCAGTCTATGCTTTACTATATATTTATTTACTTTTATTAAACCAAGTGATCCTAGCAGGACAATTAAGATAGGAAAAGCAGCAAGCTGAAGTGAATATTTGGTTAGAAACTTACACAGCTATAGGTATGTTGAAATATGGGTGTTCTTTGAGATTTTGCACACAGTGGATTATGAGAATTTCCTGTTTTCCCCACTATTGTGCAGTCTTGAACTCTGAATATATAATTGTGGTGAGTGTGTGTGCAGGGGGGGGGTACCTCCGATAAAAACAATGTTTTTTATATATTTTTTCAATGTTTTTAGTTTTAGATTAAATTATTTTAGATGTATTTAATTTAGACTAAGAAATTTTGATGTATCAATGTAGATCATATATATATATATATATATATATATATATATATATATATGGGTCTACTTCATATGGTCGACAGTTAATATGGTCGACATTCATATGGTCGACAGTTCATATGGTCGAAACTCATTTGGTCGACAACCAGTATTCAAGGCACTTAGGGATTTGCCCCCCTCCCCAAAGTTGTGTGACCCTGGAGTTGATATATATGGTTAGGGGGGGTGTGGTGGTGAAGCCCCCACCTATATTCATTTAAAATGTTTAGTTTTTGTTGTATTTTCATGTTTTAAATGAATATTAAACAAATATTACTGGGGGGCTTTACCCCCCACACCCCCCATTGTGGGGTCACACCCCCCCCAACTATATATATCAACTCCAGGGTCGCACAACTTTGGGGAGGGAGGCAAATCCCTGTTAAGTGCCTTGAATACTGGTTTTCGACCAAATGAGTTTCGACCAAATGAACTGTTGACCATATGAGTTTCAACCATATGAACTGTCGACTACATATATATATATATATATATATATATATATATATATATATAAGTGTATGTGTGTATGTGTTTGTGTATGTATTATATATATACATATATATATATATATATAGAGAGAGAGAGAGAGAGACAGAGAGATAGATAAAGAGGAAAACAGATGATTTGAAGAGAAATATACATATAGATAAATATTTTGTTTTTAATTTATTTATTTTATTTGCATTTATTTACCAGGACAGTCTGAATGGGTCAGTGAAATGATCCTTATTCAGCAGATGCCCATGTAGAAAAGATCTAATCTTTTGCAGACAATACATCAAATAATACATTTTACATATTTTTATTATGCAAAATAACATATACATAGAATAACATTTACTTACTTGTATTACACAGAATAACATATATTAGTACTGATTGAGAATATATTATGTAGAGTGGTTGAGGGGGAGATAACATGCTAAAGGCTATATAAAATGATTGAGTGAAAGGTGAATAGAAGGCTAAAGTTTAGCAGTGAGTCTAATGAGCAGTTTGTTTGTGGAGTGTGTAGTGAGGAAGAGGAGTCAGGGGAGAAGGCTGCACTAGTATTGCCATAAGGTGGTTGCAGGGGATGTTAGGTAAAAAGGATTGTATTGGGTGGGGCAGAATTTATCCATGTGCTAATCAAGAACAGAGACAAGAGTTAAGGAGATGTTGCGTGAGATGTGGTTTAGACTTGTATTTATTGTCAATTTATTTAATGCGTATAGGAAGATTGTTCCATAGCCTGGCAACATGTGTAGAGTATATCGAGTCACCTGCATGGTTGTTTGCAGTAGTTACTAAAAGGAGCATTTTCTATTCAGAGTGGACACATCAGTTTATGGAATACATGTGGAGTAAATTGTTTACTAACGGATATTGGTTTCATTTGCAAATGAGTCTGTGTGCAGTGGTTAGTTGCAAGAAGGTTAGGGAGTGAGAATTTTCCACCCATGTTGGTTGCAAATTTGGCAACTTCATTCTAGCACTGATCCAAGACATTCAGATGAGTACTCTGAAGCTATATGTATATGTGAGGAATATATATATATATATATATATATATATATATATATATATATATATATATATATATATATATATATATATATATATATATATATATATATATATATATATGTGTGTGTGTGTGTTTGTCTATATATATATATATATATATATATATATATCTATATATATATACACACACATATATATATATATATATATATATATATATATATATATATACCACACACACACACACACAGACAGACACACACACACACACACACACACACAGACACACACACACACACACACACACACACACACACACACACTCACACACACACACACACACACACACACACACACACACACACACACACACACACACACACACACACACACACACACACACACACACACACACACACACACACACACACACACGGTGTTTGCCTTACAAACACAAGGTCCAGGGTTTGAGCCTCACAAGGGATAATTGGCTAGGCTTAAAATGGCTCGGAAGGGCAGTTAACCTAGTACTAATCTATGAACCTATATATATATGTATATAAATGGGTTTACTTTATAATGTTGACGTGCCATATCATCGAAACCCATTTTGTCAACTCCATAATATAGAAAGCTGACTTAGTCGAACTCCTGGAACAGTGAGGACAGCTTCCGGGAATGTAACCACTTGGCCACCATGGAGATCTTTGCCCTTTTTCCCACACTAGTGCGATTTTGGAGTTGGTATATTTAGTTGGGGGATGGGGTAAATAGTCCCCCATATCGGTGGGGGGGTGAAGCCCCGACTTTCATGGATTTTGTGGGCTTCATTTTATTGCTTTTTAATCGTGGCCAAGTAGTTATATTCCCAGAGGCCATTTTCAGTGTTCCGGGAGTTCGACTAAGTCAGCTTTTGATATTATGGAGTCAACAAAATGGGATTCGATAATATGGCACATCAACATAATGCAGCAAATCCATATAGATATATTTATACACTTGGTGAAAGTGATTCATTCAAATCAATTTGCAGCGTTTCACATCTGTTATTTTTCAAATACTTTATTGGTGAACACTGTAGAATTATGTTGCAGAACGTTTGTATATAGTTTGTTTGGATAATTTCCTGTTGCTTTATTCATTTTATTAATTTAATTCTACAACGTTGATGTTGGTTAATAGAAGGAGTAGTGAAGGCTCCATTCCTGAATGATGTGCTGTAACCTCAAAGTAGTATTATTAAAGGAGATACAGTATGGGGCAGTAGCCCCTTCATGGAAGAGGAAGAATCTTAACCCATTTGCAAAAATATAGTTTTATTTTGTTGAAAACATTGATTTGTTTTCTTTGTTTTTGTTGATTTTTTGTACTGTATTTTGTCAGTTTTGTATTTCACTGAAGTGCAGATTTGATTACTTATTTTCATTGTTTGTTGTTTTGCCATAACTTTATCCACTGGAATGCCATGTATCCATGTATGTTTGTGTGTCTGTGTTTATGGGGGTGTATATGTATTATCATCACTGCATAAATGCAAAATTTGTGATGTATAAATCTGTTTTACACCACTATTGGAACGGAGCCTGTGGTTTCTTATGTCTTGTTTGCATTCAGCCAAATGATCAACTTGGAAGTAAGGATGTCGCAGTAATATGGCATACCAACATGTTTAAGAATTATGAAAGTATGCTATAGAATATAAAACTGAAAAAAGAATGCAAACTTTGTTTTAGGATTGACATGTATCTCAATGTTCTGTAATAGTACTATACACTGTTCTATTATAAGAAACTAAAAAAGCATAAAAAACTGAACACACTTAGCTAAAAGCAAAATTACATACCTAAGTTTAAATAGACATCCATGTGTTTGATGGACTGCAGGTGGGAGTATAAGAACTGGGTGTTTCTAACAGTGCATCCCCTTAGGAGAAGGGAGAGAAAAGTCCCCATTTCTGATGCAGCAGTGTCCCCAGTGGAGTCTGGAGGAACTGCATGAATAAAAGGAGATGGGTCCTTGCAGAAAGTGTAGTCTCTGGTGCAGGTTATAATCCTTAACCAGCAAATGTCTGTTTCTCCTAGAAAATGTACAAGAAAGACTAACTACACTTGCACATAGGGTTGGCACACCTCCATTTTTTTTCCGGACTATCCAGAAATCAAACTGATTCTCCAGTAGTCTGGAAAACACTGTACAAACTCTGGTATTCTGTTTCAAAAAGGAAACAGACTATCGGAGTTTGTAAATCGGCTGATTTACTATGATTTTTTACAGAAAAGCATAGTAAACCAGCAGAAAGCAGGCAGCAGGAACAGAAAAACAGGGCGTTCCTCGTCGAGTGATGTCATCGTGACATCACAAAATGAGCAGAATATGGGCAGGGAGGGGTGGGATGGACGGGGTTACTGATATGGTGAGGGGTGTGGCTTTACTCTGGTTTTAGCCACAATGAAAGGTAGCAATCCTACTTGCACAGGAAATTGACTAATCTGGAGGGATTTTGTACATCTGTTTCTTAAATGCCTGAAAGAAATTGAGTGCAAAAAAATGTTTATCATCAGGATCTAGGAATACAATGTCAGGGGGATATATTTCCATAAGAATAAGATACTTGATTAAGGTGAGAGACAAAAACATATAAGAAAATGAGGAGAGGTCAAACTACAACTTTAAAAACTGAAATAAACAAGCTGAACAAACAAATTAAGTATAGTATGAGACAAGACCAAGAAAAATTTGAAGACATTTTATATAAAGATATTGAGCATAATGGGAAACCTTTTTATAGATACGTAAGATGTGGAAGAACTAAAGATATACAAACTGATAAACTGCGTAGATTCTAAAATTTATTCTCAGACTCAACAGATTATAGATATATATAGAAAATCTTATGCAAAACAGTTTGGCTGCACAAAAAGAGTGATAAACTGTCCTAGTGACATCCGTAACTGCAGAAACTGGAATTAAATTAAATTATATAAAAAAAAAGAACTGTGCAAACTGGATCCAAACAAAACACAGGGAAGAGACAGAATTAGGAATAATGATATGAGAACACTTCAGCAACAACTTACATTACCATTATATCTATTATGTACTAGGTCATAGAAATTGGAGGAGATTCCTCAAGATTGGAGATATGTGCTTATTAAAACTGTCTTTAAGGGAAAGGGGAGTAGGACAAACCCAGAATTATACAGGCCCTTAAGTCTATTTTCACGTTGTGGAAAAATAATTAAGGGAATATTGGATAAGTGATTGGCAGAATTGAACAGGTTGGGACTTTAAGCCATATATCAGCATGCATATATTGAAAATAGATCTATTACCATCTGTAACACAATGTTATATAGCAATATAATAGCAGCTATGAATGAAAAATTGTGCTGTGATGTAATTTATATAGATTTAACTTCAGCATTTGACAGGGTCATACACAAAACACTGATCAATAAATTAGAACAACTAGGTATCAATGCAGTCTTGATAAGATGGATAGCTGCATGGCTTAGAAATAGGAGACGGCAAGTATCATACAGCAACTGGGCAGGTGAAATTATTGGTTACAGTCAGGGTGTCCCACAGGGTTCTGTCCTAGGCCCTTACTTGTTTAGATTGTATCTTTCAGACCTAACTTTTTTCATCTGAGGTGTTGTATAGTCTATATGCAGATGATCTGAAATTGGGTAAACTGATTACATGTGCTACAGATAAGCCATGTCTGCAAAAGAACTTGACTAAATTGACCATTTGGGCGCAGGAGAATAATATGCTGATAAATACATCAAAAACTAAGCATATGACATTTGAGAGACATAAACTGAAAGGTGAATACTTAATACAGCAAACAGTGATTGAAACTGTAGATTCATTTAAAGAACTGGATATATGGGTAGAGCCAGCTATGAGTTTTTCTAATCATATCAATCAATTGGTTAATGATGGTTATAGAACTATAGGTTGTATAAAAAGATTTGTAAAGTCTAGGAAATAAAAAATGATGAAATCACTGTTTGTTATTTACATTATACCCAAACTTGAGTATGGAATAACAATGTGGAAACCTTATAAGAAAACAAGCATGAGTAAACTGGAAAGAGTACAGCAGAATATACCAAGGGCATCCATGGATGTGAAATTTTAAGTTATTATGAAAGACTAAAATATCTGAACTTGTACAGTGTCTCTTATAGATATCTAAGAGGAGATCTTATTTGGGTATATAGGGCATGTAGAGACACCTATCTCTGGGAATGTTTGGGGTTATCAAAAAGTACTAGAGAATTATTAGACAACCTATGTAGAAGATTCTATAGGAATGAGAATTGTACAAATTGGTTCTCTGAGAGAACAGCTGATGCATGGAATAGACTACCAAATTACACTAAAGCAAGTACTAGTTTAGATATTTTTAAGAACAGCCTGGACACTTACTATGGGAACAAGTGTTTTGGTATATCGACGGGCCAGAAGGGCATTAATGCTCGTGTTCTAAATATTTGTGTATATATATATATATCTACTACGTTAGACCGACAGTCCACGACACCGACACCCACAACATTGACACCACAAGAACAAAACCGAAAAAACACGAAAGTTCACATGCCCGACAAACCATAATACTGACACTTAACAAAACAAAACGTTCGCTGTTCCACACAACACACACACAACACAAGCACACCAACAACCTAAAAACCTACACTACACCTTACACACAACTATCTATGCACTAACCTTAACCCTAACCCTAAGGTCCGTCACTATCGCACACTTACCTTACCCTCACCCTAACCCTAACTCACTTAATCCACCCCTAACCCTCAAGTCCCTCACTATCGCACACTTACCTTACCCGCACCCTAACCCTAAATCCCTCACTATTACACACACACCTTACACGCACCCTAACCCTAAATCCCTCACTATTGCACACTTACCTAGTCACACTCAGACATTTCCCATGTCGGTGTTTTCCCTGTCGGGTTTCCGAGTTGTTGGTTAACTGCTCCGTTGGTCTTCTGGCATCAGTGATGTCAGTGTTGATCTTCCGAGCTTTCATTCTAACGTAGGGAACCCATATCTATATATCTATATATATATATATATATATATATATATATATATATATATATATATATATACATATGTATGTATGTATAAGCAAGGCCACTTAATTATTTGTTAAATGTCCTGCTTCTTTTCAGACAGATCTAATCTCTGTACTCCTAGCACACAAACACCAGGGTCATATTCTCTTCTCAGTCAATCTCTTCCAAGTTTGCAGCAAGGAGACAAGATATGAATCATGCCACTGCTTACTAAACTAAGTAATCCTCCGAAAACCATGGCCTAATCTCTTTTTTTAAATGTCATATGTTTTGCTGTAAAGTTCATATGTGCTTCCAAGTATCTACTTTAATTTTCTACTGTCTGTATATTACAAAACCATTGTGGCAATGTAAAGCATATCAGGCAGGGGCGGCTCATGCTATTGGACTGCAGGACTGCAGCCCCCTCAGCTGTAAAAAGAAAAGAAAACAACTCCATGCATGCATGTAGGAATCCGGACTGGTGAAACAGCAGTCCGGATTAGGAAGAAGGCATCAGACTACAGAGATGCACGCTGAGACCTGTATTGCAAGGGGCTGAGGAAGGGATTTTGAAGCTGTCCAAACTCAGGTACTGCAGTGTGTATATGTGTAAAATGCCCCAGTTAAATATACCTGGTGGCTAGAGAAAATTCAGACTCAGACCTTGTACCTTAGGTGCAGGTAGCAAGAGCCTGAATTTGCCACCCACCACCCCTTGTGACAAAGCTATTCAGAGTTTTTGCCTCATATTTTTGTTCGGTTCTATTCCTCATAAAATCTGTGGTTTTCTGGATTTTTAATTCATTAAATAATGACAGGCATTTGAATTTCAGACTTCATATTCTTCAGAAAGTACACTGTAACACAAAACCTTTTATTCTTGCAATTTTCTAAGTTTATAAGATCAGTATTTGAAATCTGTCCCTATTTTTTGGGGCTGTATTCCCCCATTATTGGCTTTGTCCAGGATTTTTCTGCTAAGAGGTTGAGAGCTGTGGTGAGAACTGAATTCATTGAATATGGGGGCTGTATTCCACCATTATTGGCTTTGTCCAGGTGTTTTGTGCTAAGAGGTTGAGAGCTATGGTGAGAACTGAATTCACTGAATACATTTTGGGGCTGTATTCCCCTATTATTTGCTTTGTCCATATGTTTTGTGCTAAGAGGTTGAGAGCTATCGTGAGAACTGAATTCACTAAATGATAGCCATTTAAGTTTCAGTCTTCCTGTCTTTCAAGAAATAGCTGATTTGGCATAGTGGTATGTTGCCCTGACTTTAGTGCACAGGGTCCTGGGGCCAAGACTTGGCAGTGAAATGCATGGCTTTTGTCCCCCCCCCAATAAATTTTGGCTTTTTTCAGATTTCTTGTGCTGCAAAGTTGAGAGATACAGTTGAGTGTTGAGTGGGTTTTACAAGGAATTGAGAGCTTCAGGGGAAGATAAGTTTAGTGCTGCTTATGCTGAGGCTGCTTGCTTTAATAGCACAACAGGTAGTATACTTGCTTTTGATGCAGAAGGCTGTGGGTTCTACTCCCACAGTATGTAGATGCATTGGTAATACTATACTGTGTTGTACTTTTAAAGGGGGTGGATGCTGCAGTCCTGAGAATGTCCTCTTTGGTGGAGATACCTAGTAACTATTAACCTGTTATCAAGTTGTCATCCATTCCCTATTGCAATATTACTAGCTTATCATTTTTTTAATGTAACATAGACAATTTATTTCTCAAGGGCAACAAACACTTTATTTGTAGATGAAACAATGCAATATAAAGTTGTATGCTAGCAGCAACCTCTTTATTAGTTACAGATCTCTTTAATGTGGAATTAGTTAGATGACTTTTACTTCTGCAGAGACTGTGCAAATTTACTGATACTGGTGGATTTTAGAAGTTTGACTAGACTTTTGTGATGGAAATGTTCTGAATTGGGCAGTTTTGTCATTATTGGTGCATGCATTTTGTTTCTTTGTTTACTGGAAAAATGTTCAAAACAATTAATTTAAAACATCCTCTAACAACTGTACTGTATTATACAAGGAATATAATTTAATACAATCAGGAAGGTGTATCAAAAAACATATGTATGTTTTGAGTGCAAGGGGCCTATGATTTGAAAATAGCCCAAAGTTAATCTTTGTCTGCCATTGGCCAGATGTATTTTATTTGAATGTGGGTTTTAATGCTGTTTCAATGAATGAGAGTTTCAAGGGCAGAGAGGTTTTAATGCTAAGTCTATTTTCATTGCGAGACTGCATTGCTTTGTTTAGCAGATGTCTATTAGTGTTTGTGGTGTAAATGTAAAATGAGACTTTTAAATGAAATCCAAATCATCGTAGAAGTAAAGCAGTATGCACATTACAGTGTTTATGGTAAATGGGGTGAAATAGCCAAGTAATGGGACATTGGAATGGCTGCAGGGGGGAGGCCCCATTCAACCATGATTTTATGAGGAGAGAAGGGTGGAAAATTGAAAGACAGCCCCGGCTGAACTATACCTCTCAACTGTCCAGATTTTCACAGAATGAATAGATTTTTGCTTATTTTTGGTTTGTTCCTCATAAAATTTGTGGTTTTCTGGCAAATAATTTAGGAATGATGTCACTAAATAATGACATACATTGAGTTTCAGACTTCATACCCTTCAGAAAAATGCATGCTAAAGCAAGACCTGTTATTCTATCAACTGTCTAAGTTTATACAAGAGCAATTTTTAGCACTGTTTGTATGTTCCCCCAATATATTTGGACTTGTCCAGATTTCCTGCATTAAGAGGTTGAAAGGTGCACACAAATAAATCACTTTATAGAACTGGGTATATCCAAACCTCTCAACTGCCCTTGATCTTGGCTCAAAATGTTGCTCTCCCCCTAATAATCCCTTCACAAAATGGTAATTTTGGAAGAAAACACGGAGGGTTTACAATTAATAAATAATTGTAATGATCAGAGTTGTAGATTACTTTTATTTCAGAAAAGCATGCAGATTCTCTTATTTTGTCAGCTGCTCAAGTTAACAGTACTAATATTTAAAAAGTGTCCCTTCTGTGACAGGTTCCCAGCTATCTTGTGTGGCTATTTTATATTTTTGCATCACATTTTTGGTCTGTTTTTCATAAAATTGTGGTTTTCTGGCAAATTAGTGTCAAATCATTAAAGACTGAAGTTAGAAAATAATGACAGACATTTCAGTTTCAAATTTCATACCCTTCAGAAAATTCATAATAATGCAATACCTACAATTCTATTATCTTTCTAAGTTTATAAGCCCAATATTTAAAACAATTCCTTATTTTTGGGCTTTGTCCCACTTCTGTTTATGGCTTTGTCCAGATTTCTTGCTCTGAGGTTGAGAGGTATGACAAATGTGTCAGGGCCATCACAGTCAGCCAGAGATATTTCAAATTTTGACATACTTGCTGCACCACACTCCCCCATGTATTGACTCTCGATGAGTCCAAGCAAAGCAAGGAGCAGATATGCAGTGTAAGTGTGCAGAGTATCCCCATCCAAGGTAGACACAAGTAATACAGGGGCTTTTCATCTGTCCTTGATTTTGCAGAATATTCTGGTTTTCTGTTATATTTTTATACTGTTGATTTATGTTTCTTATTATTCAGAAAATGCATGTTGTTGCAGTGCCTGTTGCTTTGTGTTTAACTAGCAGTACTTTAACGACAATTAGGTAAGCTTGTCTGAGATTGTAAGATGCAAGTAAGCTTTAATAAGCATACTGTTAAAGAATTAGCAACATTGAAAGCCTTTTTGTTTTTGCCATGCAGAGAATATTTACATAACTAGATAATGTACAAGCCTTAGGTATTGAAATGCATAAAGGAAAGGATTACAGTATTTTCAGAAGCTCATTACATTTGTTGGAGACTTGCAGTCATCTTTGCAGGCTTTACCCATAAACTAAACAGAATGCCAATCTATCATGTGTGGTCCATAACTTGTGCAGTAATCCTTTAAGCAATTTATCTTGAGCTTGTTTCTTGTTTGCTGTTCATTTTTTACTTTGATCATGTTTTCCCCATGAAACAAGTAAATAGTTGTTGTCAGGCAGCAGGTCTTTTTTGGATAAGAAACATTTTTACAAGTGGGGATATCACAGAGATTGCTACTTTCAACATGTTACTTGGTACTTTCATAAAGCTAAATATAAATTAATTAGAACTGCAGTGCAAGGAGAAGTGGTTTGAGTTAAGTGCTGCTTGTTTTTTATACTTGATTTTGACTGGCATTCCAGTAATGTATTTAAAAAGTAATTTATTTTTTCATGCCTCACAACCTTTTCATTTTTATCTAGATATTAAGTAAGCTGTCATGCAGCCAATGCACTGAAATACTTTTTTCTTCTACACTTCATTTTGTCTTGATTGGACTCTCATAATGACGGCTTGGCACCCCGGGCAGTCTATTTAATTAAAGTCCCGTTTTTGTGGTTTTGAGCCTAGCTCTGCCCCTTTCTAGTTGGCCACACCCCTTCCCATTGGCCCCACCCATTCAGCTGTCTCCTGCAGCCCCCCTTTGATTTGATGTCACCAGCCGCCACTGATATCAGGTATATGTGTATGTGAAAACACATATATCACTGCCTGATGCTCTTATGCCCCAGTAAGAATTAGCACCATTATTTATTTATTTATTTTTATTTTACATTTGTTAACCGGGAGAGTCCGACCGAATACATGTCCATTTTCAGTGAAGGCCCGGGGAGAAAAGTTCCACATGTACAAAAGATGACAGTCAATATTCATGGTTACATTGAAAAAAATATAAACATTTTAAAAGGTGATTATATATATACATGGTTACATTGAAGTTTAAGATCTTTATAGGTTTATAGTATGAAGTATGTACAGAAATTATTGGACAGGTTGTGAGAGTATAGAATGACATGATACTTAGATGTCATGAATGACAACCAGGAGAAAAAAGGTGGTTAGTTAAGAAGGGGAGTTATTGGAAATTAGATGTAGAAGGTTAAAAAAACGTGTGCTTGGAATGTCTAGGAAAACAGGTTGCTATAGAAGAGTTAAAAAACAAGGTATGAGAATGGTTAGGATAGGGAGTTAGACACAAAGCATAAGAAAGGATAGGATAGGATAGGAAGTTAGGTTAGATTTAGTTAGTATTGTTCTAAAGGTTGTTAAGTATTATAAATAGTTGGGTGGGTTTGGTTTAGAAAGTTTATTCAAATAGGATAAGGAAGTTGTTTATATTGCATAGTTTACCTACTAGGGATTATCATGCATTATAAGAATTTACAGCATCATTTTATTTTTCATTCATTTTATTTATTTATTTTTATTTAATTATTTATTTTTAGCCAATTGAACCCAATAGACAAAATCAATATCTGGTTAAGTGACTTAGAGTCACACAGCAAGCAAACTGAAACTAGACAGAAAAACTCAGAACTGCTTTAATGGACTGCTTTACTCTTAACACATTCAAGACTATACTACCTTTTTGTATACTTCCAGTTCACATGCATAGCTCCATAAGGGGTCCAGAACCTTTTTGGGTCTGGCTTTATTTACTAAGTGACTTGCCAGCTAATAATAGGCAATATTAGAAAGTGTAAGGACATATTTATTTATTTATTTGCATTTGTTTACTAAGAAGGTCCACTGGGCCCAAATTCAGCCCATTTTCAGTGGATGCCAGGGGAGAAAAGCTCCAAAATATATGAACAATAATACAATGTGAAAAGATCCACAATAAAATGAACAATAACATAATGAAGGTATAGTACAGTAAATACTTAATGTTCACAATACACAATACCCAACATAACATACTATACACAATACCTAACATAACATACTCTACACAATATGTAACATAACATACTATACAGTGCAGTAAATCAATATGAACTGTGCAATAAGATAGTAGAGATGCAGTTGATAATTGAAAGCCAGGATATAGTATTACTGTAATATTAAAGATGTGGTGGATTAAACAAGAAAATATCATGAAGATTTACCATGAGTAGGAGGGGGATATAACAGGCAGTACCAACAGTCTAGTTAAGTAGGAGTTAAGAGATATAAAGGGGTTATCTAAGAGGAATGAAGATAGGGTAGTAAAGAGGGGAGAGTCAGGTTTTGGGGAGTGATGTTTTGGCACATGTGCACAGCCAGAGAGAGAGAGAGAGAGAGGAAAGGTATTGTCTCAGGGTCTTTTTAAAGAGAACTAGATTGCTAGTACACCTAATTGATGGTGGGAGGGTATTCCCTAGTTTTGAGAAAGTAAAAGAGTAGAGCAGCTGACCAGCTGAGAGGTGTGGTTTTTCAACATTCAAGAGTAATTGGTTTTCAGATCGGAGAGGTCTATTTGGATGGTAGAGAGTAAGTAGAGAGGAGAGGTCAGGGCAGTTAGATGGTTTGCAAATACGTTTGTGTGTAGTGGTTATTTGTAAATATGTGATGTAGTATGAAAGCTCTAGCCACTGTAGTTGGCGGAATGTGGAACAATGGTGAGATGATAATTTTGAGTTGGTTACAAATTTTACAATTTTATTTTAGCATGTGTCTAGTTTGGATTTTAGAGAGGATTGGTTAGGAGTGGGGCTCTATATAGAAGAGATGGTAGCAGAAAAGAGGAGGCTAGGGATAGTTTAGTGGAGAGGTTTAGGAAGCAGTTGTGTCTATAAAGGATACCCAATTTTTGATGAGTTCTTTTGATATAGCTGTGAATATGCAGGTCGAATGCCAGATTTTCGTCTCTGATGACACCTAGTAGTTTTGTATTCAAAACTACTTCAATGATGGTGTTGTTTTGAGAATGAATACTGAATTCATTCTTGTTTAGGGTGGTGTTTTTTTGGGTTTTTTTATGGGTAAATAGCATGAGCTTAATTTTGTTGGAGTTTAGGGCGAGATGGTTATTAGTCATGCAAGTTTCGGTAGACATGAAGGCATTTTGAGTGAGTTGTTAAAGTTCAGTTATAGACTTAGCAGTGCAGATGATGGTTGAATCATCTGCATACTGGATAATGGAACCTTGAGTAAGAATAGTGTGAAGGTTGTTTATGAATATACTAAACAGAAGGGGGCCAAGAATGGTTCCTTGGGGAACTCCGGTGGTCATGTTAAGAAATGGTGAGAAAGATTGTTGCCATTTGCCACATATTAACAAAAAGATACTAAGATTGTTAATCTAGGATATGTTGAAGTAGAGAAATTAATCACTGTGCTTCACTTATTATTCATATTTTTATATTTATGTTCATATTTTCATAAATGAGAGCCTTATATGTTATTGAAGGGTATGGTGTAATATGCCATGTTGGAAGACAGAAAAATTCATTGTCAATGCCCTTTTATATTACACTATAGCTGATATATTGCTAGCTGTTTGTCATTATGAAAAAAAAAACAATATTTTATATGTACTTAAGACTTCAAAAAACAAGTCACTTTCAAACTGTTGCTTGGCATCAGGTGAAACCTTAGATGTTGTCAAAGCAAACTCTTTCAAGTTTACACTATAAATTGCACATATTGATAAATACTATGTGTTATTTATTCTGGTAAGTATACAAATAAGAATATGTTTTCATATTTCTGCAAATATTTCAATGAACATGTACTCAGTGGAATTTCTTGTCATGTGGAAACTTATGTCTGCTTAACAAAAATGTTCTAACAATATATATCTAGATGATACAGTTTCCAAGATATTTTAAATTGTGAAAGTTTAGCAAAAAATAATCTGGGTTTGTTTGCATTATAATATATTCTATTATTTATGGAAAGACTATGAATGCATTGGCTATCATCACTGCAAAGAATACTCTGTATTTATAACACTGCAATTTGTACAGTTTTAACAGTTTTCATTAGTCAGAAAATATTTACTTTTGTTCATCTTATCCTTTTTAAGGTTATTCTTCAGATCTGTGTAGGCTGCTAGAGGTGTGATATTCTATACCACTTAGGTGTTAATAAGTTCATTGTGAAGACCAAGATGCAAACGTTTTACTGTTTATTGTTAAAATAACTTATATGCATACAATTAGGAAATCTTTTATTACCACATAACTGTTTTTGTCTTTAGTGGCCTTATAGACTCATTATTATGTACTAGGCTAATGACCACAAGGGCCTTTTTAAGCTTATCCACACATCCCAAATCTCTGACAAGTTCTGATACCCTTGTGTAAGCAGGGGCTTGAGAGATGAAATCTTTACAAGCAGGGGACTGGGAGATGAACCAGTTACAGGTTGCCTGTGTCCATTAGATTACATAGGTGCCAAACCAGGCATGAATTTCCTTTTCCCTGTCCAACTGTCCAAGTTACACATGAATTGGGTTAGGGAGCTACTCTGCTTCTCATGGATGGGGAGTCTGTTCCAGAGAAGGGGTAGTCTCTGGGATATATACCTGTCTCTCCAGCAGGTCCTATTTTTATCACAGGCAAGGTTTAAGTCTTTAGAACAGGTAATTCTGGTGCTGTTTGTTTTGTGGATATGCAGGAGGCCCATCACTGTGGGGTCTGACAATGTCTTGTATGCTAGGCATAGATTTCCTCTCAACAGCCTGTAGGAAACAGAATACAGGTATATGGTCTTCAGGTGGTCAGCACAGGACATGACTTATACCCTGCATTCTTTTACTGAGGAACCTCTGTGAATGTTCCAGTTGTTGGATGTGACCATTTAGGTTCATACCAAATGAGGCATTGTACTCAATGATAGGTCATCATTCATCAGACCTATCATTTGACTCCATGATAAGTCTGATGAATGCCGAATACAATGGTTCATAGGTCCATAGGTAAGTACTAGGCTATCTGCCCGAGGGCATCTATAAGCTTATCCAGAATGTGTTGGCTTTCATCGCCCCCTTAGATTAGTTCCCTGTGCATCTGTCCAGCAGAGCCATTAGTTCCCTGTGGCTCTGTCCAGCATAGCCACTGCAGTGATCCCTGAGGTAAATTTTCTGTTTCCCATCCACTCATCAAGGTTTCTCTTGAAGAGTGATAGTGAGGGGCTCTGCCTAATGTAGATTGGAATCCTGTTCCAAAGCATGGGGAGTCTCTGGGACAGGAATCTATCCCTCCAGCACGTCCTTTTTATCATTGTCGTAAGATTTAGATCCCTAGAGCTTGTGGCTCTTGGGGATTTGTTTTTCTTTTTTTAGGTGGAGCATGTCCATCAATTCTGGGATGGACATGGCCTTGTATGTCAGGCAGAGATCACCTCTGAGTAAGCAGTATGCAACCGAGTACAGCTGGAGTTTCTTCAGTTGGGCTGCATAGGGCATCTGTTTGAGGCCAGTAATCCTCTTGGTGAGGTACTTCAGTGGTCTTTCCAGCTGTTGCAGGTGTCTTGTAAGGTACATCCCAAATGGGGTGTTGTACTCTATGATGGATCTGATGAGTGATGAGTAGAGGGGCACAATAATCTCTTTTGTACTAGATGCAAACCCTTTTGTGATTAGGTGGGCCACATAGAAGGATTTTCTAACCACCTTGGCAATATGATTATCAAAGGAGAGATTACTATCTACTTAGGTCCCCAGATCCCTTATTACATTTTCTGTATTTAGGGGACTACCATGTATGTGGTAGTTCACAAGTACTTTGTTTTTTCCAAACAGGATGACTATGCACTTTTTGGCATTTAGATTGAGGCCATGATTTTGACACCAGGTATCTGTCTCAGTGAGACCCTTCTGGAGGATGTCTGTATCAGCTGGAGAGTCAATTATGGCCCCCAGTTTGCAGTCATCTGTGAACTTTGTCAACCACAGTGCTTGCCTGTACCTCGGAGAAGTATATGCCGAACAGGAGGGGTCTCAGGACTGAGCCCTGAGGAACGCAACTTGTAACCGGTTTAGAGTCGGACCTAGAGCCTGCAACTCTCACCGTGTGGGTTCTGTCCATGAGCCAAATGGCAACCCATCTCATGATGTAGGGGTTTATGTTCAGGCTGGTGAGCTTGTCTATAATACCAGAATGAGGAATGGTGTCGAAAGCCTTTGCGAGGTCTAGGTAGGTTGTGTGGACCCCCTTTCCCTTGTCTAAAGCCTTGGTAACTGTCTCAAAGAAGTCCATCAGGTTTAGGAGGCATGATCTGCCCTTAAAGCCAAACTGGGTAGGGTCCAATGTTTGGAGGTTCCCAATGTCTCTGTTGATGAGTTCCATGATGATTTGCTCCATAGCCTTGCAGACCAGGCTAGTCAGGCATATAGGGTGATAGTTCCTGGGGTCTGTTGTAGCTCCACCTTTGTGGACCGGTAACTGTTGCTGTGCACCACTCTATGGGTACGTAGCCTGTACAGAGGCTGAGTTTGAACAGTGTGTTTAGGTGAGGGGTTAGTTCATTTTGGAACTCGTGTAAGACACAGCCTGGGACACAGTCCAATCCCATTGAAGCTGTGTTTTTGGCTTTGGATAGGACTGTTTGAGCTGTGTGTCAGTGATTGCTGGGGCTCTACATTCTTCTGGTATGGTTATGGGCCCTTTAGGGGGTGAGAGGGGGGTGAAGTTTGCACTAAACCTGTCTGCCAGAATGTTGGCAATATCATTCGGTTCAGTGTATTTTGTGCCATTCTGCACTAACTCAGAGCAGATCTGAGAGTTTCCACTTAGGTTCTTGACATAGCTAAAGAACGCTTTGTGGTTATCTTTGGAGTCCTTGGCAATTTTTCTTTCGAAGCTAGCCTTGGATGATTTTATGAGGGATCATATTTTCTTGCTGATACTGATCAGGGATGTCTTTCCTTCTTGGGATTTTACACTTTTCTGTACTAGTTTCATCCTTCTTTTGTATAGCTTATTTATGGCAGGGGTCCACCAGACTGGTTTCCTTTTCTTGCAGGAGTGAGTCTTGGTTTGGCTTGGGATAGCACGATCCATGCATTCTTGCAGGTGCTCATAGAGTGCCTTTGTAAGGGATTCAGCAGCTTGGACAGTGTTGTCCCTTAGCATGGGTGGCTGTGAACCTTTCCACCTCAGTCTTAAGTAACGTGAAGTTTGCTTTTGAAAAGTTTTTCACAGTGGTTTCCTTGATTGGGGGTGGGGGCGGAATGTGGATATCTAGAGTGATTAGTCTATGGTCTGATCTAACCAGTGAGGGGTTGACCTCCGGTGTAGAGCACCAGTCGCCCATGTTGGTGAAGACCAGGTCCAATATGTTGTCACTTCTGGTGGGGGTGTTGACCAGTTGATCCAGGGCATTCATGTTTATAAATTCTAGGAAGCACTGGGCAAAGGAGTTAGTACTTGAGTAGTTCTCCCATTTAATGTTTGGGTAATTGAAATCACCCAATATTAGGGCATTTGGTAGGACCTTCATATTTTTCAGTGTCTCCAGAAACATGGAATGGGGGTCCTGGGTCATGGTGGGTGACATGTAGCAAGCTACAATTTCAATTGCAGTTTTGCCTATTGTTAGTTGCATATGGATGAATTCTGAGGCATTGTGCTGTGCCACTGACCTGGAGGTGTGGGTATCCTTGATGAATATGGATACACCCTCGCTTTTTGTGTTTTGGTCTGGGTTCTGTGGCCGAAAAGTATGGTATGAGTTATATATAGCCTGGCAGTGCTGGGGTGCTCTCTGGAGCCTTAAACCAGGTTTCTATTACTGCACAGATATCGATGTACTCCATACTGAGGAGTGCCTCGAGTGCATGCATTTTGAGGTTTAGACTTCTGACGTTGAGTAGCATTATCCTCAGTTTTTGGTTACTTGTGCTATTTATGGTGGTGGGTTTGTCTTTTGAGCCTTGCCTAAAAAAGGCACTATGAGGATGGCAAAAGTCTTGGCCAGTATTCGAAAGCCTAAGGGTGACAGGTGCAAGCAATCTCTTGTGAAGCAACATGGTTTGTCGAGAATGTCATCCCAGGTGGACAGATACTGGATCCCCTTTGAATGACACCAGAAACTTAGCCAATTGTTGAAATTGATCATTTTGTCTTTATACTGTGGCATCATTCTTGGTGAGGGCAGGATGCTACTCAGGGTCAGGGTCATACCGGCCTGGGCTACAGGATCAGACAGCTCTTCCATGTCTCTTTTCATGTAGTCCAGGGAGGTATGTCTCAGGTCATTCACACCAACATGGACAATGACAGAGTCATATTTGTACTTGTTCTGTTATGTGTCGGATCCTGGCGCCCGACAGGCAGCTAACTGTAACCTTCTCCTTGTCCAGGCTAGTTAGTGGAACATCAGTGTGCCTGACTATAGAGTCGCCTATTATTAGTGTGTTGAATATGTTATTTTGCCTTAAGGGCTGTGATTGCATGGCACACTGATTATGTGAAGTATGTGTTTCATGGTTTGTAAAGGGGTGTGGAGGTTGCTTGGGTGTCTGCTTTGGAGGTCTCTGTTACTTTTGCAGATTTTTATTTAGAGCCTCCGAGTATGTTTTTGTGTATTTATGTGTGTTATTTGCCGATGTTGGTTTAGTAGGTCTATGTGAGACTGGTGGTGTGTTGCAATTATTTTCCTTCTCCTCTTGACTGTCAGTTCCAGTCTTGGGTTGAGAGAGCTTAGCCTCCAGTTTGGCTGTATAATTGCATCTCTCGCATATATTAGTGTTTGGTGGTAGGAGGAGAGGGTAGTCTGTGTACATGAGGCAGTTGTATCCTTGCCTCAAAATGCCCAGATTCACCAGTTGGATTGGAGAGTACACCTGAAAGTGCCCTTTGGACATGCCTGAATAGGTAAAGTGAACTGTTTTACTGATTGGCTGGAAGGGGTGAATAGAGAGCCTTGTCCTTCTGGACAGTATAGGGGGTCTAGTGCTAGGGTTAATTAGTGCTTGCTATGAGTTTTGAGCAAGTGCTGGGCTGTGAAATGAATGGTTTGAGTGCTTAAGTTGAAAGGTTTTCTAGTTCCATGGGAAAAATTGAAGAGTAGACTTCAGGGAGCCCAGGAATAGTTTAACCCTAGCTAACCAGCACTGCCTGGTGTACAAAACCACACAAATGCAGTTTTTATAGCAGGGAAATGAAAGAGACAGAAATTAGCCCAAAATGACCAATAAACTACTAAATTCTGGGCTACAGAAAACAAGGCACACAAATTTAAGAAAGAAACAGATCAAATAAGCAGGCACAATAAGCCTTTAACTAGAAATTCCCAGCTCAGAAGGGCAGAATCTAGCCTCTCCTCCCACAAGAGTGCAGACCACAAACTTTCTTAATGTAAAATAACTGGCCTGAAGCCCAAGTGCTTAAACTAGAACTAATGCGCTTTTAGAATAACAGACACTGAGCCTTCAATCAGCAATTCCCAACTTAGAAGGATGTAAGCTGCCTGTCCTTCCACAACAATGCAGTCCACAAACCTTCTTAATGTAAAACAAATGGTCTGAAGCTCAAGTGCTTAAACCAAAAGTCTTAGAATAACAGTTACAATTTAATCAGGCTACTACCAAGCAGTAATAACTGTAGCAGAATAATACAGTTTAGTATTTTAAGAAGAAGCACAAGCAAAATAAGGTAATAAAGTGGGAAGAAACACAATTACAGTAAAAGCAGATGAATAAAGTGCAATTTTTTTTTATAACAATAGAAAACGAGCAAACTGATTTAAACAAATTACCCAATTAACCAGTAAAAAAAACTCAAAACTGAGCCCTGTTCCAGCAGTCTTCAATCTGACAAGTTCTAACTGCACACTCCTGCCACTAGGGTGCGGGGGAACCTTCTCCAAAAAAGATGGCCTGGATTAGTGCTCAAGTTATACAAACAAAGCTAGATTCAGCAGGCCTGAATCTAGTCTATGCTACAGCAGACAAGGCGCACCAATATCAGAAAAACAGTTCAAATAAGCAGGCACAGTAAGCCTTTAACCAGAAATTCCCAGCTCAGAAGGGAGGAATCTAGCCTCTCCTCTCACAAGAGTGCAGACCACAAACCTTCTTAATGTAAAATAACTGGCCTGGAGCCCAAGTGCTTAAACCAGAACTAATACACTTTTAGAATAACAGACACTAAGCCTTCAATCAGAAATTCCCAACTTAGAAGGATGCCACAACAGTGCAGACCACAAACCTTCTTAATGTAAAACAACTGGTCTGAAGCCCAAGTGCTTTAACAAAAAGACTTAGAATAACAGTTACAATTTAATCAAGCTACCACCAAGCAGTAATAAATGCAGCAGAATAAACACAACTGAATACTTTTTTTATTTTGTTTTTTTTTATATAATAATAGAAAATAAGCAAACTGATTTAAACAAATTACCCAATTAACCAGTAAAAAAACTCAGAACTGAGCCCTGTTCCAGCAGTTTTCAATCAGACAAGTTCAGGGCTTAAGTGGGTATGCCTACTCAAATGTTCACTCTGTATTAGGCAGGATGAGCTAATGAGACTAGACTAGGATAGAGCTGGGAGAGGGCTGAACAGATGGGAATGGTAAAAGTGTCTGAAATCAAAATATGATCTCACTGTACTCGGTTGAGTGAGCAAATGAAATGGGCCCAGGAGGAATGTTCAAATACAAATTTACAGGAGGGGCGGTCAATTCCAAAGCCACCACCACCACCACCACAACAGGAACAGGGGGGTGGATGGGGAAAACTAACTGCAGACAGAGAGAGAGCTCACAATTTTCATTGAACAAATAAATAAGCAGATAAATGCAGTACTATTTTTAACACAATATTCAATGAAACAATGACAGAAAAAATAAAATGCAGTACTATCTTATAACACTGCAAGTTTGTACTTATCTCAGCTTGTGATAAAGTTGATGTAGGTATGTAAAAGCTAACCAAACAGCTCAAGTATGCAACTATTCAGCAGAAATCATGACTTCCTTGGACTTGCATGCCATGACATTGTTTATAAGTTGCACAACACTGAATGATTTCCTCCATACAGTGTTCTTCGCCTTAGACAGAGCATTAAGGACCTGCTCCCTAGTGATGGTAGTGGGAGTTTTATTTAATGGTATTTCCTGAGGGTCAGTTGAAGGTGAGAGAGGGGTAAAGATGTAGCTGAATTTGTCAGCCAGTAGGTTTGCCATATCTATGGCTCAGTATATGTGGCTCCATTAACAATGAGCTTTGCACATAATTGTGTATTGCCGTTGAGGTTGCGGACATAGCTAAAGAATGCTTTGTGGTTGTCCTTTGCCTGGGGGACCAAATCTACCTCAAATTTGGCTTTGGTAGAGTTTATTTGTCCTCTGAGGGGTTTGTTTAGTTTGATGAGAAATTTTATCCTGATGGGTGCTACACTTCCTAATTTTTCCATGATTTTCTTCCTTCTGTTATGCGGCCTATTGATGTTGTGATTCCACCAGGGTGGCTTGTTGTCTGAGTTAGTTCTGTACTTCTTCCTGGTGGGTACAATTACCTCTATGTGGCTATTAACATGCCTGTATAGGGTTTCAATGAAGAGTTCTGTGTAGGCAGTAGTGTTCTCAGGGTTTATGGAGACTTGAAATTTTGGCAGGTTACCACCTAATAGTAGGAAGTTAGCCTTAGAGTAACATTCCAGGGTTAGCTGGGATTCCAGGTTTTATTTTTACTTCAAAGGGGACTATTTTGTGGTTGACCTTACCACAGAAGACATTACAGTAGAAAGTGTGCAGCACTCTCCCATAATAATAAGGACCAGATCTAGCATGTTTGCAGCCCTGGTTGGAGTATTTCCAATCTGGTCCAGAGAATTTGTGTTTACAAAATCCAGGAATCTCTGTGTCTGCATATTTGGTGTCGTATATGATTCCCAGTTCATAGTGGGGGAATTTAAGTTATCCTTGAATATGGTATTAGGTTGGACAGTGAGTGTTTAAAATAAGTTTAAAATACATTTTATGAGTTTCCTGGGTCATAGAGGAGGACCTATATCCTGCAAGGAAGTGATATAGAATTTTGCCTATGGTGATTTGAAATTGGAGAAGCAAAAGTACATTTTCCTGCTTTATCAGCCTTGAGATGTATTTATTTTTCACGACTCCTCCACATTTAGTCCCAGTCTGTGTAGTAGCTGGTCTAAATGTGTAGACGGAATTATAGTCTTGTACCGCTGCTGTGCTCTCTGTGTCTTTAAACTATGTCTCAGTGACTGCACAGACATCAGCATTCTCTAGGGTGAAGAGTTTTTGTTTAAGCTCCTAGCACTGAGCAGTAGCACCTTTAGATTTTCTTGTTTTCGATTTACTAGGTCATAAGTAGTTTCAGTTTAGAATTGCCTAAAAAAGACACTATGGGGAAGGATAATGTTTTAGTTAATATTCAAAAGCCTAGAAGGGAGAGATTCAGACCATCCATGGCAAAGCAGCATGGTCTGTTGATCGTTTCCCTCCATGTCGACAAATATTGCACCCCTTAGAATGACATCAGACACTAAGCCAATTATTAAAAGTGTGTTATCTTCTGTTTGTATTGTGACATCATCCTTGGAGAACGTAAAATGCTGCTCACTGCTAGGCTCATACCAGCCTAGGACACATATTCTGAGAGCTCCATGATATCTGTCTTCATATAGTCTAGGGAGGAATTTCAAAGGTCATTTGCACCCACTTGGACTGTGACTGAGTCATGCTGGTACTTGTGGTTCATTGACCTGAATGCATGAGTAATGTGTTGGATCCTGGCCCCTGATGAGTGACTGACCGTGAACTTTCACTTACTCAGCCTGGTGAGAGGGATATTAGTGTGTCTCACAATTGAGTCTCCAATGACCAGAATGTTGGATTTTGTGGTGGCTTGTCTTATGGGCTTAGAAGCAGAGCTCCATGAGATATGGCTGTGTGTGTTGATGTGGTTGTTGTTTTGAAAGAGTACATTTGGGACTACTGAGGGTACTTGTTACATGTACTTCATCTAGGAGGTCTTTTGGGTTTAGGAAGGTTACATTTAAGTGCCTCAGCATATGCGGGTCTATGTGTCTGCTTTGAACTATGTGTGATGAGTGCAGCATGTGTATTACTGAAAACCTGACTGACATTAGGAGTGCTTTCATGTGATAGATTTGCCTCCAGTGACATCAATACATCACTCATATACCATGTCAGTTTGTTTGAGAATTAGCTTGTTGTCAGTAAACTTGAAGCAATTTCTTCATTGCCTCAGGATACCCATATCCATCAAGCTGGTACCAGAGATAGTGGGAAACTTCATAACCATGACAACAGGCCCTTTACATTAATTAGATGCTTGTAGTGAGAATGTAAAGCAATGTCAGGAGTATCTGGTTTGCAACTCTGGGGCTGTGTTTATCACTGCAAACTAGTTTCCCTGTGTGCAGCTAGGTTCTGCTGAAATATCAAGGGTGCCTTTAGAGGAAAAATGTCAGCTCAAGGTGTCTGGGTCTATACAGGACACTGCCAAACACTTGAGTGGAAACTAATAAGTAGAATCTGATGATTTATGGATGAAGAATTCATGGAGATATTCTGAAATTAGGTTAGCAGCCAATCAAGCAGTACTTACTGAAAAAGAAAAAAATTAGCTTTGTCAAGAATGATGAAAACAGGGGATTCACTTGATTCTTTACTGCCTGTTTACTAATATTTCTGGTCTCACCACAACTTCATACTGCTGGGATACAATGCTCCTTTGCTTCTTCTCTCACCATAAGCAAAACAGTAGCACCGATCCCAAGATGAGAAGCAGACCACAGGCTCTTGGTGGTTAATAGTCTTGCCCCAGATGATGCGGGGGTCTGTAGGCTTGTTGTAACCTTTTCCTGGTAGATGACTTGAATAGCAACCAGACCAATCATGAAGGTCCAACACAGACACTCAGTTCCCAATCAGAAACAGTCAGGAATTAATGCCATCTGCTCCTTGTCGCATTAGCAGCAAAATATAAGCACAAATTACAAGCTGGCACCTATGAAAAAGTTAGCAAGATTTCTGGCGATCAGCAGTCTCCAGGAGATAATGTCCCTGTACTCCTTCTCTCACCAAGAGCAAAACAGAAGCACTAATCCCAAAATGACTTGTGAGAAGCAGAATGTGGGCTCTCCAATAATTGCTGGCCTTGGACTAGATGTTGCAGATTTTAAAGGTAAGATGGAAAAATGGGTTAATATCCTATGAGTTTCAGTGTGCAGTAAGCAGTTGATATGAAAGAGGGATAACTTAAGCATTAGCCATCTAAGTGGAGAGCCACTAATTTTAAAAGTGCAAGATAGATTGGAAGAGGATGGGCACTTTGTATTTTGGCTCTATGGAATAATGGGTGGCACAGTGACACAGCATATAGTGTTGCCGATTCACAATAAGAGGTTCCCCAGTTCGATTCTTGGCTGGTGGACCTTCTCTGCAGAGTCTGCATGTCCTTCCTTGTTTGTGTGAGTGGGTGGATTAGACACTCCAAATTAGCCATAGGTGTGAGTGTGCATGTGAGTATGTGGTATGGAGGAACAGCGGCAGCAGGGCTAGCCACTTGGCAGTATAAACCTTGGCTGTAGACGATTGTTACTGTTGAAGTGACACCCTGACCGCATGTGCAAAAATGGGAAAACGGTTTGCAGATGGATGGATGGAATACAGTGGATGACCAATGCATTTAAATAGCTGAAGGGGAGTGATTTCACAAAATGATAATTTTGTGCTTATTTACAATAGCTAATGAAACAGGATAGCGGAGGAAATATGTGGTCAAATGAACATAAGGGGTAGGCAATTAGAAAGATAGTTAATTTTAAAAACACAGCAGCACCAGGGTGGGAGGATGGGGGCCATTTAATTTCTGTGTGACTCACAACAGACATAGCTGTGGTCTCTCTTCCAGTTTAGATATACATTTAAAAGCAGAATACAAGTAAAACACAGTGTAAAGAAAATAAACCACAATATACAAAATAAAAGACAACAAAGCAATACAATATGCAAGAAAGCAAAAACAAACTAACCTTTCCCTCACAGCAATATATGGCAGTATTTGAGTGAGCTTTTCCAGTAAAGCCTTTTAGTGAATTTTCTTTGTATTTATTCAGATTTGTTTAATTGTTCATAGGCAAGATCTAGCATAGCTGCCCTTATGGGCAACTTAAACCCTAGCCAATTTCCCTCAAAGGTGAGAATCAAACCTTGTACTTTGTGTCTATGAGGTAAACACTTTAACCATTATGGAACTCCCATTGTATCACACCATGTTACTACAGTCCATGTAGATCCTGGAATCAGAAGTATGTCCAAGAAAATAACAAATCAGTGACTTACAAGGTAGCTTGGCTTATCTTTGGAAACTACTGCATCCAAGAGAGAGGAAAATAGCTATGTTTTTACTGTTATAACACTTTTTCAGAACAGAAAGAAAATAGGTACGGATGATGGGATCTTATATCAGATGCTAAGGGAGAAGGGATCAAGTCCATACAAGTTTTTTTTCTAAATCTTCATTTGCTCATATGGGCACTGTGATCCACATTATGATACAAAATCCACATCATGCATTAGGGATTGAGAAGATGTTTGGAATATCCATTTGCAGGATCTCTGATACAATGAGGAATGGATGTGGACATAAAACATTTGTTATTCATTTTGTGCTAGGTGTCCTTGGTAGATGACAAGTATAAGCATTCTAGAAATGTAGGCAAATTTTTAAGAATACTGTTGGGTAGCCTAGCATCTGCTTTTTCTGCAATATCTAAGGCCCTCTCTTTCAAGACCTAAATGAAATAGATTCTTTAGTTCTAATCTCCTGTTAATCTTATACAAAAGGGGTCTGTTCCCCACTTACAGGTTCATAGGTTCATAGATAAGTGCTAGGCTAGCTGGCTTTGTGGGCCTTTTAAGCCTGGCCAATTTCCCTTTTTGTGTTCAAAATCATCTTTCTTTGTCAAAAGCTTTGACCAGCTTGAGGCATGAGGTTTGTACCATTTTCCCTTTATCCATTGCCTTGGTGACCTTTTCAAAAAAGTCCTGCAGGTTGAGTAAGTATGACTTGTCATTGATGCATCCCAGCTGAGATGGCTCCAGTGTTTGGAGGTCCCCTACGTCCTGATTGATTACTTCCATGATAAGTCTTTCCATGACTTTGCATATGAGGCTGGTCAGACTTATGGATCTGTCATTGCCTGGGTCTGTGGAAGGTCCTCCCTTATGGAGGGAAATTAGTTGAGCTGTTCTCCATTCACTTGGTACAAAGCCTGTATATAGGCTGAGACTGAACAGTGTTGTTAGGGGTGTGGATAAATCATGCTTCCTGCTATTTAAGCAGCATCCAGGGATATTGTCAGGACCCATCAATACAGTATTTTTAGCTTTTTATAGCACTTTTATGAATTGGTCTTGTGTGATAGCTGGAAGCGAGCCATTATCAGGGATATCTTGAGGGACAGACAGAGGAGAGAGAGGGGTAAAGTTGGAGCTAAATGTATCTGCCAGTAGGTTCACTATATCTTTGGCCTCAGTGTAGGTAGCATCATTCACAATTAGCTCAAGATCTTCCTTAGGAAATGGAGCTTTACCATCATGTAGTGTCAGTTAACACTTCAACCTGCTATCATGCTACTAGTTAAACACTAGTACCTGTCCAAGATATGTGCATACTTGTTGCTGTATACTTTAACCTTGTTTAAAGGCCTAGATGACTCATTTAAACTACCATCTCAACAAGCATACATTAATGTGTGCATGATGCCATTGCATTTGGGTCACTAGTGATCCTGATAGATACCCTTTCACAACTTCACATTCATAATCAGATTCGCATTGAAAACACAAGGAAAGCAACTGTGATCCACAGAACCATGAAATCAAAAGCATAAATGTGATATGTGTGTGTGTGTGTGTGTGTGTGTGTGTGTGTGTGTGTGTGTGTGTGTGTGTGTGTGTGTGTGTATTATATATATATATGTGTTTGTGTTTGTGTTTGTGTGTGTCTGTGCATACAAAATTCAAGGTCTTGGCATTCAACTTCCAAGGTACAACAATCTCAGAGTTAATATAGCTTAGTAACAGAGGTGTGAGGGTGTGCAGCCTCCATTTTATGGAGTATAATGGTAAATCTCCCAAAAATGCTTTGATGGCATTACAGTACACTTTAGAATTGTTGCATGTAGATGGCAACCATTAATTATTTTTTGCATCTGTAGGAATGACAGTTACAGGCCTCACAGTTCTGATAGAGAGCTAGCCAACAACAAATGTGCTAGATAGATAAATGTATATTAAACCATTATAAGGAGTGAAGATAGTTAATTTGTGCTGCTGCAGATAGTCTTGCAATATGCCATAGCCAAGTAAAAGCTGATATTTTAATGAGGAAATAAAGCAAACATAATTATACTGTATACCAAATCTGGAGATTTACCGGGAAACAAAATAAGAAATTTTGCTAGCAAATTCACTGACTGTAGTTGTCAGAAAGTGGTTTGTTGTGAATGTAGGTTACTTTATCTAGCTAGATTTTATAGGTTCATAGGAGGTTACTAGGCTAATAGCCCTAGAGCCCTTACAAGCCTAGCTATATTTATCCTGAGTTGCCCCAATTGTCAGTGGTTAAGTGAGTGACGTTCGCAGAGGTAAAGGTCTGTGGTAGTTAATACCGATTTCCTATATCCCAGGAGGGACATGGTCACCACCCCAGGAGTGAATTTGTGGTCACCCGTCTATTATGCTCTATAATATAAATAAAATTTACTTGTTTTATTTTAACTGTTCCTGCACATTGTGTGTTCCAGTACCTTAACATCTAGAATTAACCACTGGATCATAACCAGGCACAAAAAATAAATACTCCCATTACAGTTCAATAACTTAAAAGCACTGCCCTGTCAACATGACTTAAACTTTGTGGTAGTATGAAAGTATACATTTAAAAATACTAAAAGTACAAATTGTGTTAAGTTTAGCTGCATCAAGGACTACATCTGTAAATAATTTCTTCTTTGTGTTCGGACTTAAAACAGGCAATTACTTGTCCCAGTCACCACCCTGGTGGTAACATGAGTATTTATATTTCATGAAGATAAATCTGGAAGCATGTTTGGAGACAGGAATGAAGAACACGTTGAAGACATTAATCATCACAGAACAACACAATTCATTGTTAAGACATTTGCTAGAGCTCACTCTCAGACAAAGTTGTTATTCAGTTCAACATGTGAAACCTCCAGGGTGTTGGTCGGGACAATGAATTACTTGTTTTAGAGTCCATGTAAGAGATTCTGTTGTATGACTATGGGCTTATAGATTTACTGGCAGGTTTTCATTGTAATATAAGGTAAAAGGTAGAATAAATTGTTATTGTTATGTTTGTGCAAATGTGTAATTAGTAATTATGATTTCTTGAACTCAGATAAATGTTTCTTAGACCTAAAGAGACAGCTCCTGATTCCTAAATATTTTATTTATGATTTGTATGATTTTTACCCTGTAAAAAAAAGTATGCTTGTTAATCTGTATTTGAACCCCCGGGCCTCTGCTGAATATGGACTTTTTGTTCAGTCAGAATTTTCTAGTAAACCAATGACAAATATATAAAACATAAATAAATACATTTTGTAGAAAGAAAGCATCTCTGCTTCAATCCTATTTTAATCTCAAATTACTTTGTTTTTTCCCTCTTTAATTACAAAAACACGGTTGTAAGAAAGGGTTAGAGTACCCCCATTTGACCTGATTGCTAAGCTGAACGCATTTATTTAACAACTATGGTAATCCTTCCTTTTGTGTTATATTCTGACCTGGAAAATTTCCCTATCATCCGAATGTTGCTCTATATCTACATATATATATATATATATATATATATATGTGTGTGTGTGTGTGTGTGTGTGCGTGTATACACACTGGGTTAATTTATGTATTTTGTTATCATTTTATAACTTATATTCAAGATGGGATTTTGTCAAGAATATGATAGGTTTGTATTTTTTTATTTATTTGCTTATTTATATTTTTGTAACAAGAATTTCTAGCTTTGCAGTAGAGACTCTGTAAGAAAAGACATGGTAATCAGTAGAGTACGTGATTTTACAAATAGAAACCAAGTCCTATGTACACCAGACAAACGCAAAGAACACTGGTAAATTTTAAACATACTGTACAATAAAATCAAAATGACAAATAACATTAAAAAAAAACAGAAAGGGTACATACAGTAGCATACAAAATAAAGTTGTAAATAAGTAGACCACAGTGGAGAACAAAATGTGTCAGGCTTAGGCACATAAAACATGGGAATATAAAGGGAATACAGTTATACATTTAGGAAGGAAGCACAGTGAGATAAGAGGGTATGGAAGGATAGAAGGGAGGACATTTTGGTATCTTACTGGAGTATCCAGGATGAAGGACGAGGAAGAAAAATAACACACAATACTATCAAAGCAAGCTGCAAAGAGGAAAAGGTAGCCAGTTGAAGAAGATTGGTGAAAGTAACGGAACAAAACAGACAAAAAAAAGTAGAAGATAACCATACAAAATATAAGATTAAAAGAATAGAAGGGAGTGGGAAAACTGCAAGCAGGAAGAAAGGAAGAGAAAAAGAGGAAAGGGGCTGAAAAGCTGAAATAAAATGTGATGTCTAAGGAAAGTGTCAATGATACAAATGGGAAGAGAAAACAAATAAAAATGAGAGGGAAAAACCCATCAAAGTAAGGAAGGGATTTAAGTAATTCTTTTCTATGTATACTATTTTGTTTCTTGTATTAGTAAATGGTATATCCCAGTCCAGCATTGTAAATAAACCAAAACTTAATAAGACAGAGTCATCTTAATGCAAATACTTTAAAAGGAAGATAACCACATCAGGAACATGTCACTTTGACAAAGATAGTTTCAGCGAACAAAAAAAATGAGCATTGTTCACAAAACTGCTTTTGTGACAGTAGCGTTTACCTTTTTCTCCACTGTTGTATGCACTTGGAGTTGGTATATATAAGTCTGGAAGGTATGTGGGGAGGGGGGACTGCATGGGAGACTTGCCCCTGCAAAAAATTGCTGTAATGTTCACCAAAGGAAATTTCTGCAAATAGGTTTCGATTTGTTTCCATTCACTGAAATAACCTTCGGCAACTCGACATGAATCTACAAAGTCAGGTCCTGTGCTTTTATTTGGTTTAATAGTGCTTATGGTGTGTATTATGCCAAGGATTTTGCAGCCTTATATTTACTTCTTTGTTGTACTCTCTGAAAGGACCTTTTTAACATTAACGGGGCTAAAACATAATTCTGGGTAAATTACATTTTATAATAATCTAGTACATTTTATCTGTTTTAAGTAGAATTTTATATGGCCATGTTCAGTTTGCAGTGATAGAATAAAATCTCTAATTCTGCAGTTTCTTAATATACTCACTATAACTTAATTTATCTGTAAATATATATTTACCTTTTTATGATTTGTTATTTGCTTTTTCATTTTTGCATTTCTGATTTTTAATGCTTCTTACCTTGGCTTCTTTCCATGCTAATAGATATTTGTTGGGGTTTACATGAGACAACTGGGTAAATATTTCCAGCAAAATATCTAGTTATTCTGTTCATATTGTTCTTAATATCTTGAGATATTTTATTAATCATAGCTTGACCTACAACTTGAAAGCATCTCAGTCATATTGGTAGAGTGCATTTTGATCATTTGAATACTAATATAACTGCATATGGTGCTTCTAGCATTCAGTATCTCAAGCATATCTAACTGGGAAAGAGACAAGTTACAATAGATATCATGAGCTAATAATAATGGTGCTCCCAGACAACACAAGTAAATACATTCTAAAACAGACAAAGCTGTTTTATCCATCTTTGCTTTAATAATATAATATAATATAATATAATATAATGTAATAATAATAATAATAATAATAATAATAATAAATACCTGCATACTTGTGATCTGGCAAAAATTAATTGTATGTAGTATCTTACCTGTATTACTGAAACTGTTCTCAGATTTAAATGCATCAGCAATTGCCCTCATAGTTGTAATGAGTATATTGCCCTACTTATCATTTCTTCTCTAGCCATGTTAAATATTCCAGGTCAATAACATTTTCTAAGCATTTGATGGTGATTATTCTCCAAGTAACTTCGATTTACCTTTGGTAGATATATGAATTCTGTTCACACAAATTTCATGATTATTTTATACGTGTGTGTGTGTGTGTGTGTGTGTGTGTGTGTGTGTGTGTGTGTGTGTGTATAATATATATATATAGATATATATATATATATATATATATAGATATATATATATATATATATTTATATTTATTTATTTATTTAACATTTGTTTACTAGGAAAGTCCATTTTGAAATAAGCCAATTTTCAGCGGAGGCCCAGGGAGAAAAGAAATGCTCCAGATGTGTATATGTATATATATATATATATATATATATATATATATATATATATATATATATATGCGTGTGTTGGTGTGTGTGTGTGTGTGTGTGTGTGTGTGTGTGTGTGTGTGTGTGTGTGTCTGTGTGTGTATGTGTGTGTGTATATAATATATATAGATATATATATATATATATATATATATATATATATATATATATATATATATATATATATATATATATATATATTTATTTAACATTTGTTTACTGGGAAAGTCCATTTTGAAGCAAGCCAATTTTCAGCGGAGGCCCAGGGAGAAAATAAATGCTCCAGATGTGTGTGTGTGTATATATATATATATATATATATATATATATATATATATATGCATATATGTGCATGTGTGTGTTGGTGTGTGTATGTGTGTGTGTGTGTGTGTGTGTATTAAAAACCTTGGTTTTACTTATTTATTTATTTTATTATAATATCTTCAAAGTATCAGTAGAAAGGAAAATCACTTATTTTCTGGTTGCTGAACTTATCACTTTTATGCATTACTGGAGTGTCAGCAACATTAGTACTTTGTACTTCTAGCTCCATGGCACACAGGGATGGAGCTATGTAATTCTAGCTCCATGGCATACAGGGATGGAGCTATGTAATTCTAGCTCCATGGCATACAGGGATGGAGCTATGTAATTCTAGCTCCATGGCATACAGTGAAGGAGCTTTGTAATTCTAGTTCCATGGCATTTAGGGATGGAGCTATGTAATTCTAGCTCCATGGCATACAGGGATGGAGGTATGTAATTCTAGCTCCATGGTATACAGGAATGGAGTTATGTAATTCTAGCTTCATGGCATACAGGGAATTAGGTATGTAATTCTAGCTCCATGGCATACAGGGATGGAGCTATGTAATTCTAGCTCCATGGCATACAGGGATGGAGCTATGTAATTCTAGCTCCATGGCATACAGGGATGGAGCTATGTAATTCTAGCTCCATGGCATACAGTGAGAGCTATGTAATTCTAGCTCCATGGCATACAGGGATGGAGCTATGTAATTCTAGCTCCATGGCATACAGGGATGGAGCTATGTAATTATAGCTCCATGGCATACAGGGATGGAGCTATACAATTCTAGCTCCATGGCATACAGGGATGGAGCTATGTAATTATAGCTCCATGGCATACAGGGATGGAGCTATGTAATTATAGCTCCATGGCATACAGGGATGGAGCTATGTAATTCTAGCTCCATGGCATACAGGGATGGAGCTATGTAATTCTGGCTCCATGGCATACAGGGATGGAGCTATGTAATTCTAGCTCCATGGCATACAGTGATGGAGCTATGTAATTCTAGCTACATGGCATACAGGAATGGACCTATGTAATTCTAGCTGCATGTCATACAGGGATGGAGCTATGTAATTCTAGCTCCATGGCATACAGGGATGGAGCTATGTAATTCTAGCTCCATGGCATACAGGGATGGAGCTATGTAATTCTAGCTCCATTGCATACAGGGATGGAGGTATGTAATTCTAGCTCCATGGCATACAGGGATGGAGCTATGTAATTCTAGCTCCTTGGCATACAGGGATGGAGCTATGTAATTCTATCTCCATGGCATACAGGGATGGAGCTATGTAATTCTATCTCCATGGCATACAGGGATGGAGGTATGTAATGCTAGCTCCATGGCGTACATGGATGGAGCTATAATTCTAGCTCCATGGCATACAGGGATGGAGGTATGTAATTCTAGCTCCATGGCATATAGGGATGGAGCTATTAATTCTTGATCCATGGCATACAGGGATGGAGCTATGTAATTCTAGCTCCATGGCATACAGGGATGGAGCTATGTAATTCTAGCTCCATGGCATACAGGGATAGAGGTATGTAATTCTAGCTCCATGGCATTCAGGGATGGAGCTATGTAATTCTGGCTCCATGGCATACAGGGATGGAGCTATGTAATTCTAGCTCCATGGCATACAGGGATAGAGGTATGTAATTCTAGCTCCGTGGCATTCAGGGATGGAGCTATGTAATTCTGGCTCCATGGCATACAGGGATGGAGCTATGTAATTCTAGCTCCATGGCATACAGGGATGGAGCTATGCTTATGGCTCAGCTAACTGTTAGTGGCCATAGAACTGCAGAAACCAGGCAGGATGAGGGTGGAGTGAAGGGTAAAACCCACACATCTCTCAAGAGGGAGGGAATAAGAGATTTTTGGAGAGGGACACAGCTGATTTCCAAGTCCTGGTGGGGAGTCTAGGGTCATGATGATGTGCCATTACTGTAGTGGGTAAACACTAACAGCAGATGTCACCACTTAAGTGAGGGCATGGCTGTCACACACCTAAGTAATTACTTTATTCAGCATATCATGGGAAGTTAGGGCTAATGATGAAAAAGCCCTAAGTATATAGCATAGGATGACACCTTGGGTAATGAACCTCTTTTACCTCCCCTCCTTCTGATACATAATCCCCTTTCTGATTCACTGGCAAACCCACTTAGTAGATAGTGCTAGATAAAGAGGTTTATCTCCCTCCTTCTAATGTAGATTATCTGCAGATTCCAATCACCTTTCCACCCTGATGGTGGCCCCTTCTTGGCTGTTAGTACCTGACAAGCAGGTCAAGGAAATGAGCAAGCACATTGTCAGCTACAGCCAAGGGCCAAAACAAAATAAAACTTTGTACAGTGCCTTAATTTACCCCCAGTGTTATTGTGTTATTGTTACATGATAAGGGTGACACAGTGAATAGCATTATCTCCTCAGAGCATGAAATCCTTCAGTATGGTTTTCTGCCGAAGTGCCTTCTGCAGTGAGTCTGCATGTTTTCCCTGTGTTTGCGTGGATTTTCCTCTAGATACTCCCACTTCTTCCCATATTCCAAAGACATGTGGTAGATGGTCTGTTGACTCTAAATTGTCTGTAAATGTGTGTTGAGTGTAAGGAATGCTATATGAATCAAGGACAGACTCGTGGCATTTGGAAAGTAATGTAAGACTAAAGCAGTGTTTGTGATGTCAGACTATCATCAACTGCAGGACTACAATTCTTAGGAGAAGATGATATTCAGCTGCAAGCCTTCCTTGATAATGCAGGACAGAATGAGATGGTCTTGATAATGGGTGACCTGAATGCTCATATTGTGACAGACAGAACAGAATATAAGGATTGCCTGGGTTTATGTGATTGGGGCTACAGGAATAATGAAGGACACGTTGTTCTTGACAATCTGTCTAACAAATGGCTTAATGGTGACCAACACATGGTTCATCAAAAGAGACAGTCACAAGTTCACATATTAGAGTTGCAGCATGCAGTTCAGGTAGACTTCCTCCTAGAAGGGTAAGGACAATGTGGTTGAATCAAGATTGCAGTGTCACCTCTAGTGAAATGGTTGTCTCCCATTGTAAACCACTTGTGGCCACAATCAGCTGTGAACAATAGTCAGAGAAGACTCTAAATTCAACTGAGACTAGGCTGAAGACTGGAAGATGACTATAGCAAAAGCAAGGGAGTTTGAGGAAATACCCATGGCCCTAGCACTTCAGTAACAACAGGAACTAAGCGGAGCAGGAGAAGAATGGCAGAGTCTCAAAACAGTTCGTGTGAATATGCAGGAAGTGATCTTCAGTCAAGGCAGGTATGGAAATAAGGTACATAAGGAAAGCTGGAGGTGGAATGCAGAAGGCCATAAAGTTATCAAAAGAAGGAAGGACTGCAAGAAAAAGTGGGAGATCGAAATAAATGGACGAGGCTAAGAAAGCAGTCATAACGGCAAATAAAAAGCATCAGAGAGGTTGGGTACAAACCCTTATGCAACCCAGTGGATAGACAGCTGGCTCACAGACAGGACCCAGGAAGTTAGAACTTGTGTGTCCAGCTCTACAAAGAGGCCAGACACAAGTGGAGTCCCTCAGGGATCAATCCTGGGACTGCTACTTTCTGGCATTTACTTCTTTGAAGTCAAGGCTAATGTCATTGGCCCCTGGCTGATTAAATTTGCAGATGATAGGAGCTGTCATTGAATCACTCAAAAGCATAAATGTTCTCCAGGAAGGGCTGACACAGACAAACAACTGGTGCCAGAGATGTGGATTAAAAGTAAATGCCAAGAAATGCATAATAATATCCTTTGAGAAGTCATCCACCCCAGTAACTTTCATATTGACAAAACACCACTTACAGTTGACCTAGTAGTCAGGAACCTAGGGACACACAGAGACAGTAATCTAGCCTTTGACCATTATTTATCTACAGTGGTGAGGAAATCATTCTATGTTGTGCAACATATAAACAAAGGTATGGCATCTAGGTTCAAAGAAGTCATTGTTCCACTGTATTCGGCATTCATCAAACCTATCATTGGGTACAGTGCCCCCTTTGGAATGTAGCTAACCAGGTACATCCAACAACTGGAACATCCACAGAGGTTCTTCACTAAGAGAATGCAGGGTGTAAGTAACGTGTCCTTTGCAGACTGCCTCAAGACTCTATCCCTGTATTATGTCTCCTACAGGCTATTGAGGAGAGATCTATGCCTGATATACAAGGCATTGTCAGACCCCACTCTGATGGAGCTCCTGCATATCTGCAAAACAAACAGCACCAGAATTACCTGTTCTAAAGTATTAAACCTTGCCTCTGATATCAATAGGACCTGCTGGAGAGACAAGTATGTATCCCAGAAACTACCCCTTCTCCAGAACAGGCTCCCCATCCTCCCTAACCCAATTCAAGTGTAACTTTGACAACTGGATGGGGAACAGGAAATTCATCCCTGGTTTGGCAGCTATGTCTCTAATGGACACAGACAGCCTGTAAATGGTTCATCTCCCAGGCCCCTGCTTGTAGATGTTTCACCTCCCAAGTCCCTGCTTACACTTATCAAGGGTAATAGAACTTGTCAGAGATTTGGGATACGTGGCTATTCTTAAAAAGGCCCTTGTAGCTGTTAGACTAGTAAACACCTATGAACCTGTAATGAATGCAGCCATGCAGGGTGTGGCATATGCAGCATAGCATGCTTTTACATTCTGTAGCTTGAGGAGAAAGGAGGAAGGATAGCCTTTTAAGCAGACTCTGGAACCTCCCAGTACCTAATATAACTACTTCACCCTTATCTGCTACTTACTGAAATGTGTACTTGCAACATCCATCCTTTTCATTGAGAAACTTCATGCCTGCCTCCTTCCTTGAACTAGTGATATAGCTTCTCCTTTGCAGAGCTGACTGCACATTAAAGTATGCAGTAGAATGCATTTTAGAGATTTATATTGTTTCTTCTGGTTTAGGCATATCTAAAATAATTTCTAAACATTTTGACTGTAGGTTTTCAGTATCTGTATTATATGATTTGCTAAACACAGTTTTAGTTCACCAGTGTAAACTTCAGTATTTATTAGAACACTTAATTGTATTAATTAAATAATAAATCAACATAAGTGGTCACAATTATTTATTAAAATATCAGTAATTGAAGGCATTAGCAATAGTGCCATAGAGTATTCAAGTTTTAATACTGAGTTTCGAGTTCTTCTCTCATTTTAGAATGCAATTCGGTATTTGACTGTTGCTGTAGAGATATTAGTGCCCCCACTGATATGTATAACCTGCCCTGAAGTTTCAGCAATATGTCTTCATAGTACTTCATTCATCAGTTTGAGTCTTACCTAGGATGCCTTCTGTACAGAGTCTGCATATCCTCAGTTGGTGTCTGCATGGGCTTCTCTGGAGGCTTCATCCCACATCTCGAAAATGTGCTGTAAACAAACCAGCCATCTTATCAATTGTCCACTGGTGTGTGAGTGTGTGTGTGTGTGTGTGTGTGTGTGTGTGTGTGTGTGTGTGTGTGTGTGTGTGTGTGTGTGTGCGTGTGTGTGCGTGTGTGTGTGCGTGTGTGCGTGTGCGTGTGTGTGCGTGTGTGTGTGTGTGAACACGCAGATGCCCATCCTGCAGTGGGCTGGTATCCCATGCACAATTGCTTTCTCTGCCTTGTGGAGATTGAATGATGGGATAGCTTCTAATTCCACTATGGCCAGGATTATGTGTATAGTTGGAGTATAAGAATGATGTCTTAATGCAACTTGAGGAGAAATTAGTTCCAAAAATGCATTTTGATAGTTATTCTACATTGATTAGAAACATGTTGCATAAAGGCTCCACATCAAGATATATGTACAATCATGGGATATTTCTATCTCAGGAACAACTTTATAGTACTGGGCAATAGTGAGGGCATGATGCTTAGACAATCTAGTTTAGGGCACGAGGCAGTGTCACAAGACAAGAATATTAAAAAGAAAAAAAATGGGAAAACACAGTTATCAGTTATGAGCCTGCCTTGTAATTTGAAAGTAGCTGTGTGACTTTATCATTCCCTGTCTTTTCACATGAAAATTCCAGAAATATAATTTCTTTAGAACTCCCCCCCCCCCAGGAAAAATAACAACTTTCATCACAGATGGTCAGAATATTTTTTGTTTCATTTCATTTTTAGAAAACAAAATAATTATTTACTTTTGCTGCAGAAAGCCACTGTTGGGAAAAATGCAGAGGAATAAACTAACATGTTCACTTGCATTGTTCATGAATCAGAGTGGGGGGGGTGCACTGATTAGCTTTGCTGCCTTATCAGTGCTTGATTCTCCAAGTCATATTTTGGTTGTGATGCCTTGTATGCATACCTTGCATGTCTGCCCTCTGTCCACATGGATTTTCACAAGGTGCGTCTATTTCCTTTCACATTCCAAATGACATGCTGAAGGTAATGTATACACATGTATTGACACTCCATCCAGGACGGCTTTCTCTCTGCTTGCCCTCACACAGTACCTGAATGAATTCTAGCTTCCCATCACTCTGAACTGCATTGGTAATATCAACATGACTGAATAAAATTCTAAATATGGAGCAAAAGTGATGTGGCGTGTTATCAACACACATACAAACACTCAGACACACTTGTACCACTTCGGCAATATGACATCTGTATTTCTGAAATCCAAACTAAAATACTTTTATACCCTGAAGATACTTCTTATTAGCTGACAGGAAATAACTTTGTGGGTGAAAAACAACCTTTCACTGATAAGCATTTATTGTTAAGTGGGCTAAATCCAGCGCCACTTCAAAAATCCCAAGCCTGCAGCTTCAGTCAGCTGTTCATACTTACATGTGAAGCTAACAGTCATTGCAGTTCTATATCTAGGACTGACTTTTGAACTTTCCTGCTCTTATCTCTGCCTGACAACACTGCAGTAGTGTTTTTAGAAACTGGTAAACTGAACACAGGCTCCTCATTCCTGTAATCAATAAATCTCCATCAAATGCAGAAAATTCATGTTAATGCAAAACCTGTTATTCCTTCAACTTTCTACAATTGTAGACCAATATTTAAAAAATGTCCCTATTTTTATGTCTTTGCCCCCCCAGTTATTTATGGCTTTCTCCAGATTTCATGCTGTAAGAGGTTGAGAGGTATGCTTCTAAATGATATACTCATTTCTGTGTCTACTTTAAGATAATAAAAACACATGCACAACTGCTCTTTGGGCATGTAAGTTTGCACATATGCAGTAGATAAAAGCTGCCACATTTGCCTAAGTCATTATCATAAAAGAAGTGCATAAAGTGTCGAGTATTTTGGGATATTTACATTCTCTCTAGACAATATTCGTGGTAACAGAAGGTATGATATACATGAAACTTAAAAGTAATCACAAATTAAGATAGCTAATCTATATATAATTGCAGTTTAGATGCAACAAATGTTTACAATTCATTCAATTCATTATTTCATTCTTTTATTCATTATCCTATCACAGACTTAATCCACTTAACTCATTTCAGCTTTAAAGAGGAAGTACAGGTTATCTGAGCACTTGTTGGGTACAATACTAATAAGCAGGATGTCAGTCTGTTATAGAACACATACAACTACAGGTACTTTGAAGGATTGTCAGTTCACCTATGCATGTATTTGGGCTGAAGAAGGAGACTGAATCAATCAACAAAAAAAAAAAAAGAAAGAAACACGTGAACATGATGTAATGCAATGACTAAATGAGCACCACATTGTCTAAAGTAATGTAACCATTTCCATGAATATAAGTATGTTATCATTCACTGCTGTATCATTCTTAAATTCATGGGCAACACTCTTTCTGAAATATATTTACAGTAATGCTACAATTTACATACACACACACACACACACACACACACACACACACACACACACACACACACACCACTCTGCTTGCCTTGTAATGATTCTAGTAAGCTGAAGGGTTTCCATAAATCATTTAAATTGTTATAAGCCAATCATAAAACATATATAGTATTAATTTATTTACATTTTCTTAACTACTGAAGCAATATGCATAAATGTAGGAAAGTGTGTGCTGTAAATGGAGCATCAGAACTAATTATTTGTGACTGACTATAACTGAATGACTACAATACCCACCAAGTAATAAATAGGGACACATGTTTAGCCTTTAGAAATCTGCAGCAACATGGACAATACATACTCATATGACTGACCCTGGGAGAGGATGGGTTAAAGTTCATGCCCTTGATGCAAAGCCATATGTCACATCCGTCACTCAGGCCTCCGAATAAGCAAGTTTTAGCTGCAAAGAGCCAGCAAAGGAAGGAGAAACATTAAGCAGTACACAGATTGTTTTCTTCTCAGATAGCGAACTCCATGGATAAAGAAAAGGGAGCACCCTACTGCTCCTTGAGTATGGAATATAGGAACAAGGTACATAAGCCAATACCTGTCAACTTCTTTGTTTCAGTACTCTGGACAAAGCCACAAATAATGAGGGACAATTTGTCAAAAAACAGGGACAAATTTTTAATATTACTCTTATTCATTTAAAAAGATAATAGAACAACATTGCATCTACTGAACAAAATGTACAAGGAACTCTGATATCTGTCATCATTGCTGACTGCAATCCTCAGTGAATTATCAGGAAATTAAACATTTGTGAGGGACATGGCAAAAATGTGATGCAAAATCAGGGACATTCTGCAACATTCTGGAAAGTTGCAAAGTATGCATACACACTTAATAATAAGAAGAAAAATAGGGAACAAAAATAAAATAGCACATTAGCATTTTCAGTTTAAGGCCTTTAGAGATTCATGTCATAAACAGGTAACCACAAATATAGGAACCACAAGTACATAGTACAAACACTAGAACTCCACAAGCATAGAGAAAAACGTTGTTGCAGAGAGGTAGCCACTCTTTACATCACTCTTACATAACATACAGACTCCAGGGTCACACAGCAATGGAAAAACAGAAAATACCCTATAAGGAAATATCTATTCCCACACCCCATTTACAGTACTTCATTATAACAAAGAAAAAAGCAAAACAGCATCTACACTTTAAAACTGCTATAGTGTATACCATGCACAAGTATCAGACATAAATCCACATAGATACAAACTGATTAGAAAAGAAAAACTGCTTATTTATCCTTTGTTGACCAGGTTAGTCCCACTAGACTAGTGTCCTCTTTCCAGGGAAGATCTGAGGTACTATTTATATTCCTAGGGGTAATTTGGGCTGGGCATCAGACAATTTCCCCTACTCTTTTCGGAGAGTGAGGAGACTCTGTTTTTCTGCTACACTTCCAGTTTCCATTCCAGGTGTGAAGGAGTTCAGAGAAACTGAAAAGAAGATGGAGGTAGCAAGTGTTTGTGCTGGCAAGTGGCAGAAGGAGGAGATGAGTTTGCAGAAGGAAATGGAGTTGGAAAATGGTAGTTTGCAGAGCAGAAGTGAAGGTGAAGGATGAGTTGAATTGCTGAGGAAGGAGGACATAGCTGAAGTGAAAAAGGATGGTGGAATGAAGGTAATAGAACTGTTGCAAGATTGCTAGTACTTGTTTCAAAAAGATCTGTTCTCTGGGTCCAGATCAGAGTGTGTAGTTATAACCCTCCAATTAGGAGGGTTACAGGATGATTATGTAAAAGAAATGGTAATGCAGAGCAAACCAGAGAGTGAAGCAGTGGCATCATGGGGGGATATTATGGACAGGATTCAGAAAGAAGAGGTTTCAAGAAATTTTAGAAGAAATAAAGTCATACGCATTGATGGTGAAAGAAGGAAATAAGCAAGTAGAAGGAGGGAGAGTGGTCCCAAAGAAGAAGTTCATTGTATGGCTTAGCGGTAAAAAAGAAAAAGAACTAGAAACATACAAGTTATGGGACACAGTCATTACACCCTTGGAAGCATTACCTAATGAGGTAAGAGCTTTCATTCATATTAATAGATAGACTTACTGTGACGTTGTATTTGAGACTGGACAATACATGGAATGTTTTTAGAAAGATTTGAAAAAAGAAAGAATGTAGTCCATGGAACTATTATGTGGCACAGACTTTTCATAGAGAAACAAAAAGAGGATTGCTATACAATTTCAAAAATAAGTAGATAAGGAATCATTAAAGGGCTATTTAAGAACTATTTGTAAAAAAGTGTTAGACATTACAAATGTATATGATGAAAGAGGCTTGTGGACTGGGGATGGGATTGTGGGATAATTTTAAAGATGGAAAATGAAAATATTGTGCATATCCCAAGTGTAATAAATGTGGAAGGAAGAAGTGGATATGTAAGATATAAGGGACAGCTGAAAACTTGTTTTTTGTGGAAAAAATTATCATTTAAATAGTAATTGTGATAAAAGAAATTTTGTTTGTGGGGAAGTGGGGCATGAAGCAAAGAAATGTGATATGAAGTGTAAAAAAGTGGGAAAATGGGAGATGATTCAATTAACTCTGATGAACCTTTGCATGTTGAACAAAAAGAACAGAGGCAACAACATGTGCATGATACAAAAAATAATGTAGAAAATGAGTTTGAAACACAGAATATTGTGCAAAAAGAAGATAAAAAATGTGATGAATAAAGAAAATAAAAGAAAACTAAGAGCAATCAGTGCTGGAAACAAATGAAGAGGAAGACAGTAGTTGAAAAATAGCAAAAAGTAAAAAAAAGTTAAATAACGAGAAGGGTGAGAAATAGGAAGAGAAAATTTAAAAGTGTGATTATGAAAGAAAATAAAAAAGATAACTGTTAAGATGGGAAACAATAAAATTAGAAGAATCTGAAGGTTTTAGCAATAAATAACAGTATAAGAAATGTTGAAAGAATTCTAGGTGTTGTAGAATGGTGTATGCTACTCAGTAAGCATATACTCATTTTAGAAGATACAAGAATTTTAATAGAAGAAGAAAGGACGCAGATAGAAAATCTATGGCATGGAAGTATTGCATGGAACATCGGGAAAAATATATGTTCAGGAATTGCTGTGCTATGCAGTGAAATGGTTAAGATTTCAGATTATACCTTAGTTGAGTTGGGTAGAATAACAGTGATAGATATAAGATATAAAACAGATGTGTATAGAATCTTTGCAATATATTCACATGTCATGAAAAAAAGGAAAAGAAGACATGTTTAAAAACCCTAAACTATGTAGGAAAAAAGAAGGGAATTATGTGAAGACAGTATATGAAATAATGAAAAGTGGAAAACTATATATATGGGATAATGTACATTGGACAAAGATTTAGATGAAGAGGAAAGAAATGAAAATGGGTAGATTATGGGGAGATCATGTAGAAATGAAAATATTTTATGAAAATTGAACTCATTGGCTATTAAGTTTTAAAGAAAAATATAGAAAGTGTTTAGAGTGTCAGATGATAAAAAGAAAGAAAGAAAAGAAGAGATATAGGCTAAGTTAGAAAGTATTTAGAGACATATAAAGAAACAAATAATATTTTTTATGGAAAGGAGAAGGAAATATGTGAGATGACTTAAGAAAAAATAAAGAAAATATTATATAGGCAAAGATACTTTTTATAAAGATAAAAGGAAGAAGTAGCACCATACTTGAGTAAAATGGTGAGAGAAAATGAGACAGTAATAAGATAAATGGAAAATAATGAATGAGAAAAATTAAATATGCAATAAAAATATTTGAAGTAATAGAATAATACTTAAGAAATACATTCCATAAGATAGAGACTAAGGAGAGACAAATATGGGAGTTAAGAAAATTAAACAAAGAAGAACATGAGATTATGGAACAAAATAAAGTACAGGAGAATTTGATGAAATATTAAAACTATAGATATGGCGAAAGCAACAGGAAAATATGGAATTGAATATCATATGTATTATAGTATGAAAGAATGGCAACATGTATATATTGTAGAAGCATTGAATGAATGGTTAGAAAAGGGATAAATAACAAGGAAATATGTATGGGGGGTCATGAAATTCATATGAAGAAAGGGAAAAAGGAAGATATTTGGAATTGGAGACCAAGAGCATTAAGTGATACAGATTATAAATCATTCATGAGAACAATAGGGAAAAGATTAGGGAATTGTGTTGATAGGTTGAAGGAGCCTATGATTTTTGGAAAAAAGGGAAAGGAAGTCAGGATTTATCGTGGATACCAAAATATTAGTCGAGTTATGAATAAAGCATTTGATAAAATACAATATGAGGAACTGTAGAGTTTATTAAAAGATTAGAATATAAGTGATAAAATATTAAAAGTTATAAAATCAGTATATGAGAATAACATTATAAAAATAATTGTAAATGGAAGGTTAAGTAAAGAAATAAAATAGAATGTGGAATAAGACTAGATTGCCCTGCAAGTAGTATCTTATTTGCGTTATTTATGAATGTGATTCTGATAGCAATAAATAGAGAGTTGGAAGTGGCAAGGGATAGAATAATAGAGGGAATATATGTTTCAGTTATTCTTACTTATGCAGATAATATAGTGTTAATCACTAAGAATAAGAGATGGATGGAACAAGGAATTATGAAATTAAATAAATATTTGAGTATGATTGGTCTAAGCATTAATAAAGATAAAAGGAATGAGTTTTTAGGTAAATTAGAAAGTATCCATTTTAATAGCGAAGAAGTAGATATTCTAGGAATAACATTTGGGCTTAATATAAAGAAGGAAATACAATGGGAAAGATTGAGGCAAAAACTGAAAGAAATATGTATGTTTTTCGGGGGGTCTACTTTCAAATCTAGAAATACTGAAATACCAAATTTCAGTATTTCGAGATGAGAATGTTGAAAGACCACTACAAAGAAAAATTTAAAAAAAGAACATCACTGTACTGAAAATTCATAATACTGAATTTTCAGTATACAATGATGTTTTTTAATAAACCCTCCACCACACAAACAAAACATAAACATGACCTACCTACACCATTACAAACACAACACACACACCAACAAAACCCAAATAATCTAATTGTAAGCAGGGGGCAAGCTCCCCTGCACCCCCCAGCACCCTCTTACATAAATATACCAGCTCTGAGGTCGCACTACCATGAACAACACAACAAACCCATCGCTACATGCCCTACACGTCTATCAAACACTGCCACATGTATACCCTCGATAAACACACACACTACACATGTAGAAAAAAACACTTTCAACACTTCTGCACACACACACACACACACACACACACTCACCAACCTACCACAACCTGCTCCTAAAGCTTCCCTAAAAATATAACAACACATTCATACCCTAAAACATAACACACTACAAACCTACCAGCATCTCCATACATAACTACATATCGACTGCCACGTCTAAATCCCAGAACACATTATACCTTAAAGAGACAGCACACCATGGCTACTGCTGATTCTTCAACATATGATTCATTGATATGCAGTTTTGAAAAACTGTACTTTCGACATTCTTGTCTCGAAATACTGAAATTTGATATTTCAGTATTTCGAGATTTGAAAGGGGTCCCATTTTGGAGACTATATAGATTATCATATAAAAAGGTATATTTAATCAACTCTATTTTGATAGGTAAGATTGCCTGTTTAGCAAGTGTATACATGATTCCACTTAAGTATGAAAATATTGCTATCAATTATATTTTCATTTACATGGGGGTCAAGATTAAGTCTTGTGAGGACAGGAGTTCTTTATGTGAAGCAAGAGGAAGGAGGAGTAGCATTAATAAATCTGATAGTTCATGCAGCTTCATTGGAGCTGTATAAAGTATTATGGAGAATAAAAGAAGAAAATAAAAGTATAATAAGTGATATGTTGAAAAATAAGTATAAAGATGTATGAGAAAGTCTAAGATATGGAAAAAGATGGAAGAACAATGTAAATAATGAGATTAAAGAATATCAAAACAAGATATTATTATGGAAATTAAAAATAGAAAATGTACAAAAGAATACAAAAGATTGGTATGAAAATGAAATGAGGGAATGTTATTATATTTATTTTTGGAAAAACTTGGATAATGAGAAAAGACTGGCAATTAAAATAAGGCTTAGGTGGAGCAAACAATATATGAATGTAAAGACTTTATGTGGAGGTTAATGATATGTAAATTACCTGTTAAACCAACCATGCCATATGTGAGGACCGTGCCCTGGCCCAGCAATTAAGGAGCCTCAATCCTCACTACTAACACCAGGGAGGTTGTCTCATAGAAGAGAGGAGAGGAAAGGATAACTAATACACACAGTAAAGTACAATTTCCCTTAAGTGCACACAAAGATCACAGTCAGTCTGGGGCTGGTTGCTCCCTTGCTCACCAGGTCCCCAGTAAGACTCCCCACTGGCACAGCTATAGGGTCCAGGTCTCAGCCTAGCTGGGCAAGCTAAAACCTCCAGTATCATCTCTGTCCAATCAGTGCTTCGTGTCCTTGCCAAGTAGGTGACACAACACACACACACACTTTGAGATAAGTATTTATACAACTTCACAGATACTCCTGGGAAAGGCAGACACAGATTCTCCAGCTATGCCCCTTTACCCAGACCCAGTAGTACCCCTGTCACCACCCAGCTAATAATATCAGCTACTAAAAGGTCCTTAAAAGGATGTCCAATTATTACTGTGCAATATTATTATCCAATGGTAATGTGACTATTCAGTCTAGGCTTATTGGAAGGGCTTAGACAGTAAACTCTGTAAATATATAATGTACTCTAAAGCATAATTGATCTCTACATAAAACCAGCCACTGGTAGAAGGTTTTAAAAATATTTAGTAATAAATAATTAAAATACAAGACAAAACTACTACACCACAGAGATATCTAAGAGTTCAGAGATCACACAGAAACTTAAAATAATACAGCAGGACAGGTCTGATTTCAAAGAAAAATACCTAATTAATCTTTACTAGCTTTAACTATTCCTACAAGAAATCACAGTGCTAGAAACTTACATGTGAGCTTAAGGTAGAGTGCCGAGTTAGATATCCAAGATCAAAATGCTTTCAAGACTCTTGTGAGAAATAGTATTTAAACATTACTAACAAACATGTCTGCTGGGTCCCTCCCAAATTACATCATGTTGACACTTAGGTTTTCCCAGGCAAACAAACTGCATTATTTAGCAATCTAACACCTGCTCAGAAACTTAAAACAATAAAAGGCATTTCACATATACACTCTAGCAGAAACCAGAGCAATAAAGCACCTTCCACATGTAAATTCTGGTCATAAACTTTAGCCTTAAAACAATGGGCATGAAACCTTCATCCAGATGCACTGGAGCCGAATTCTAACATGAAAAGGGTCACAACATGCTTCACTGGGCCAGTAGAGTGCAATGTTGTCACATATTTTGCAGTTCCACACTTCACAGTATTATTTTAGACTCAAGAAAACATGCCTGTATTTTATATTTATTTACAAATGCCAGAATTATATATCAAATTCTATTTGACTAGGCCGGCAGCCTTCGCCCATCTCTCCCCAATCGACACACAATATAAAAGGATTCAGGAGAGAATATGTAATAATTATGGAGAAATTGAGATGATGAAACATGTTTTTCTGAATTGTATAAGAGTAAAAGTATTGTGGGAAAAAATATATGAAACTAATGTATTAAAAGATTCTCAAATTGTGAAAGATTTAGATATGAATATGATAGAGTATGGATATTATGGCAATAAGAAACCAAAGGAAGTGAAAGAAATTGATAAGAAGTTATTTTATGTTTTGTGGGTTATAAGGAATGAAAGATTAAATGAGATAAAGTACAATGGAAAATAGATATTAGCTGAAATTTTGAAAAAGATACGTTTTTGGTTATGGAAAAAAGTGGGGGGGTAACTGAAATATATGATGTTATATGATTATGAAATATCAGATATAAGCAATTGTAAATAATGTATATAATGTATACATTGTATATAATATAAATAGTGTATATAATTTATTATAAATAATAAAGAATCCCTACTTTGGAGCTGATAGATGGCACTGTAGGGCAATAACAACAAGGAAGAGGCCTAAGGGAAGCAGAAGAATGCAGGAGAAGAGAAATGTAATGGAGAGCTTGCAGATGGAAAATGGGAATTTGGAGAAACATTTGTTCAATATGGAGTTTCAAAATGTAAACAAAGATTCATGTGTGGTGGATGCTAAAAATGAGCAGTGTTTAGCTTTCTCCACAGACATGAGTCTGTTGAAGGGGTGCAGATAACAGAATGGGAATCAGGAGGGCTTGAACATGATGATCTGTTAAAAATAATCAGGCAGGATGATCCAGAAGACAGTTCTGTTTCGTGGGGTGAGATGGCAGATAATTGTTTCAGAAATGCTGAGGATCATAATGTAGAAAAAGGAACCAGTTTATGTGGCAGCAGAGAATGCAGTGGTAAAAACGTATGCAGCAGTGACAGCAAGTAAAAGAGGAAAGCAGCAACAAACTGAGAAGGTGTCTGATTTTGTAGCAGCAGCTAATGCAGTAACTAAAACATATGCAGCACTGACAGCAGGCAAAAAGGTAGCAGTAACAAACTATAAGTGAAAGAAGACCAACTGACAGAATAAGCACAAAAAAAGACCGTATAGTAGACAGATATTGTGTATGGAACAATTTGGTATCTGTTGTGGGTTTTAAAGCTCAAGAAATTCATTCTTGTTATATACATTGGAACAAAGACTTTTTGTGACATAACATACAAAACTGAGAGATGGATGGTGAAATTCATGGAACTCTCTAAAAAAAGGACACACCCATGGAACAATTATTTGTTTTCCTGGAGCGAGTTACTTAAATGTAAAAAAAAAAATGTTACTTTGCAGTGTAGAACTGATGAACTGGAAGAAGACAATGTTAAAAAATGTATGCAGGGTGTTTGTGAAACTGTTGATAATATTGTTAAAGCTATAGATGAGAGAAACTTCTAGAATGGAGGGTGGATGTTGGAAGCTGTTTTGAAATGTGAAAAAAGAAAAACTTGGTGAAACTTCCAGTGATATTTTTGTGGCTAGTCATAGAGGGACTTTAAGATATGCTGGCTAGCTTAATTCATGTTTCTTTTGCGGGGACTGTTTTCATATAATTAATTATTTTGACAAGGTACAATGTAACTAGTATGGGAGGAAAAGGACAGACATCAAGAAGGCATGTGCCGAAATGTCGATTTTGTAAAAAAGGGAAACTTTTGAATGGATTGTCAAGAACAAACAGTAAATAATGAAAAAGAAGGGGAAAGGGATGAAAACATTCATGGTGAAGGGCAACAAGAGTCTGAGGGAGAGGATGAGCCTGCTGAAGAAGAAGCAGTAGAAGAAAAAGAAGAAATAAGTATGGAGGGGAACATGAGGAGCAAGAAAGTGCATGCAGGAAGAGAGGTCAGGATAAGGGACAGATAAAATATATTTTTTTGAAGTTCTAGCCAGTGAGAAAAATCTGATCCTAAGAATCAAGGATTATTTGTACACAAACCCAGGAAAAATATTCAGTTGGGGAAAGAATAAAAATAAGAAAATGAAAATTTAAAAATATTTACCCTAAACTTAAAAAGAAAGAAAAGCAACAATTTCAGAGTGCTTTCAGTAAATGTGAACAGTATTACTAATACTGTAAGAAGGACAGGAATATCGGGATGGTGTGTTTAATGTGATGCAGATGTTACTCTATAAGAGTATGTAATATTCCTTACTAATGAAGAAAGACTGCAAAAGAAAAATTATAGAATGGAAATATAATATGGAATTTACAATGTGAATGTTGTTCTAGAGTGGCTGTTGTGTACAAAAAACAGTGAAAATACGAGATTGAACATTGGTAAGAATGGGAGTATTAACTGTTGTGGATGTGAGGTGAAAAGAACTTGGGCAGAATTCACGAAGGCTTGCACGGAGTGTAAGAGATGTGCAACACTCCATGCAAGCCTCGCGATCCAGGAACAGCCCTAAACTCCGTGTAAGAGACCAGCTAAAACGTCTCTTACACGGACTGGGTGTAGACATGCTAAATACCTCACTTGCATCCGAAAGGTATGCAAATGAGGTATATTAGCGATCCATGAAGCAGAAACCAGTCCGTGTAGGAGACGTTTTAGCTGCAGAAATGTACTCAGTTGACAACTGAGTACATTTCTACAAAATCCACAACGGAGCAATGTCAGCTCCAAAAAAAGGTTGCATATGATTCAGGCAGCATGCCAATGGCCAAATATGTGGCCATTGGCAAGATAACCTGATGCAAAAATATTAAAAATATAATTTTTTTTTTTCGGCGATCGCCCATGTTTAAACCCAGCGCAGCCCCGCGCAAACGGGCTGCGCTGTATAAAACCATGAAAAAGAAGGTTATAAACCCACAAATGTGGGTTTCATGCAATACATGGAATGACAATGCAGGGACCAGCAGACTAAAACCAACATGGCCACCGTGTAGTGGTTGCTAAGGGGGGAAGCTGAGTCTAAGACATGTAACTAAGCATTAGTAGGCAATCTCATGTAAATGAGGGTTCGGATACTGAATCTCACAGTCACATACCAAATGAGCACAGTCTGAGTAGTGTAAGAGATACAAAAGGGGGAGGAATAGAGTAGGAGATAGGTGACATCACAGGGGGGAATGGTAGAAAGAAATGCAGTTCATTGGAGGCCAGTGTAACATGACACATGACAGGCACAGATCATGGAAAGAGGTGTGCCACTAGATAAGTCATGGAAAGTCAAGAAATGGAAGGTGTACACTGTAACCTGCACCAAAGTTTCTTGCTGGCCATGCATGCGCACGTGTGCGTGCCATGAAGCGCGAGTAGGACAGTGTGCGTGCGTGTAAGGCAGTGTGAGCATGTGGGAGCGTGTTGGAAGATGTTTAACACTGTTTGCGCGGGTGTACACGCGTGTAAGGCAGGCTGAGTATGTTGGAGGCTGTTGGCAGACGTGTAACAGTGTTTGTGTGGGTGTACGCATGTTTAAACCCGAATAAGTAGATTCTCTACCGTGTAAGCACGTGTGCGCGCGTGTAAGCCACTGTGAGCATGTTTCAGATAGTATGCAAGTTGCTCCCCCCTGAGGAAACAGAGAGGAAAAAGGAAGCAACAGAATTAATAGGAAGCTGGCAGTGATAACTGCTGAAGCTAGCAGGTGAAAACAATTAGAAGCAGGCAATTACACAGGCAGAATAGTAGCCCAGCCCAGCACTTAAAACTCTGCAAACAGTAGTGCAGGATGTTTCCATTAAGAGACACTGCAAGACAGGAGTAAGCTAATAGAAGTGAAAACTGAAAAAGCTTCACTCAGAGCAGAAATGTTAGGGGCTGCCATAGCTGTCATAATGAGACATAGGCGACTTGCTGAGGGTGGTGACAATGCAGATGGTGCCAGACAACCCACAGTGAGGAGACGGAGAAGAGTGTACATGCCCAGGGTCACCTAGCACAGGTTACATTAGCTGGAGATAGTAGAGCGCTATAGAGTGGATAGAGAGCTCCTGCAGCAAATTGTTGAGCTGTGCAGGACACGCCTCACACATAGAACCAACAGAGGGGAACCCATCCCAGTGGAAACCAATTTTTTCCAAAA
>NC_056751.1:66377879-66387879 GCF_019279795.1 Protopterus annectens
GTTGAAATGTCTTAGGGAATGTACTTTGAAATTGTTGTGTGGAAATTTGAAAGAGTTCCCCGCTAGAATGAAATTACAGGCAACACATGTGTCACAGGGGAAAGTGCCAAAAGGACTAGTAACGGTGTCAATGTCGTTCGTGTCAGTGGGATTGAAAGGTGAATCTCTGTTCTCAAAAGAACAGCGTAGTGATTTGGTACTTTTGTATGCAAACAGAGGGTTGGGACCAAGAATAGTGGAGGTTTCCATGCTGTTTGTGATGATTTCCCAATTGTCTCTTAGAATTTTCTTAATTTCAATGGAGTCCCTACAAATAGGGACGGGGAAGCTGGTGTTCCATTCGGGACAGGTAGTGTGAGTAGATTCTGTTTGAGAAGGGTGAGAATGGGATGTCGTAACATTGCGTGAACTAGGTGTAGAGAACCTGGGGGTGTGTAAAGGAGAAGGGGCACTATTGGAGTGGGTAGGAATAGTAGAACCAATCGGATGAATAACATCAGGTGAGGGACCAATGGCATTGTTCATGGTATGTGAGGGGGCTTGGTTGAGATATGTATAGTGAATGGAAGCTGTAGTGGAACTAAAACGGGTTCTATTGGGGCAGGAGGAGGTGGAAGGGCCAATGGTGTCATTCGTACTGAGTATGAGGGCTTGGTCAGCGTTGGTCCGCTGAATGTGAGTGGAGGTAGAAATGGAACTTGTTGTTATTGTTTCGTCGGTATGAAGCTGGTATCTTGTATCCGGAGGGGGTGGATCACTAGAAATCTGAGGTGGTGCAGCATTTGTAAGAATAGGGGGGATGGTGTTATTGCATGGTGTGTCGGTGACACTAAATGGTGTTCTTTTAGATGTGAACCCATTAAGAATAATGGGTGGGAACTTAGAATGCCTGAGGTGTGTGACCTCGGTGATTACTGAGTCCAGGAGTCGTGCAGGGTAGTTTCTGGATAGTAACATGTTTCTAAATATTTTACATTCTTCAATAAATTCTAGGTCATCGCTAGTGATTCTGGAAATACATATGACCTGCCCTTTAGCCACATTTCTCTTCATGAACAGTGGGTGCATACTTTCAAAGTCCAAATAGTTATTACGAAAAGTGTTTTTCCTGTGAACAGAGGATTTCCATGACATCCTATCGGTGTCTAGCACAATGCATGTGTCCAAGAAATTTATTTGTCTGCCACAATCTGCAATGTTGAATTTCAAGAAAGGAATAGAGGAGGATATCGTTTCAATGAACTGTGTCAGCTGTGGTTTACTGCCCTGCCAGACAAAAAAGACGTCGTCGATATATCTCCTGTAAAGACGGGTGTGTTCAAAGCCAGGCAGATGTATTAATGAGTCAGCTTCCCATGACGCCAGAACGAGGTTGGCAAATGATGGGGCCACCTTAGTGCCCATAGCTACTCCTTTAGTTTGTTGAAATACTAAGTCATTGAAGTGAAAAAAATTGTTGTTTAGTACTAAGGAAACCAAGGTAGTAAGAGTGCTGATTTTATTAGATGTGAAGTGGGTGTGCTTCGAGAGGTATGAGGTGAATAGTTGAATCCCTTCTAAGTGAGGGATATTGGTGTATAATGCTTCAATGTCTAAGGTTACCAGAAAGGAGTCCGTTGTAGTAGGGGGGTTAGTGAATAGGGTGTTGAGAAAGTCCCAGGAATCTCTTATGTAGAAGCAGGAGCGTTGTACAATAGGGTTAAGGCATATATCCAAGTATTCGGAAATCTTCTGTTTTGGTTTTATGGTTGGACACAATGTGTCTGAAGGGTGGGTTCGTTGGTGCTTATGCATCTTGGGATGCCAAAAATCTTCCAAGTTGTGGGTCTGTGACTGTCATGAATTCGCTCGCTGAAGATATGTGCTGGTTGTGTGTGAGGGAATTAATGACTTCATCGATGTGACTGAAGGCTGTATGAGCATCCGTAATATGCACTTGAGTGTAAAATTCGCTGTTGCGTAGGTCTCTTAGTAAAGTGCGAGTGTATCTTTCCTGTTCCATTAGTACTACTCCCGTGCCCTTGTCGGCCTTCATAATCCTAAGGGACTTATCGGACTGGAGTGTATTGAGGGCCGACAACTGACCGGGAGACATGTTGAACCATTTGTGGGGGCTACTGCCTTTTAAAAGGTTACGAAAATCTTTTTCGCAAACCTTAAGGAAGATTTGTAAAGTGTTGTTGAGGGGTGGGTTATAGGTGCTTCTTCTGTTAGGTAAATGGGTGTCATACTGTCTAGTCTCCTCAGAAACAGAGGCATTCCTGTCATACAGAATCTTGAGATTAAGTTTCCTTAGGTAGAGTCGGAAGTCAAGTAGCAGCGAGGACAGATCAGCTCTCTGAGCAGGGATAAAGGAGAAGCCTTTCTTCAAGACTTCCAAGGTCAGGGAATCGAACTTCCTTGAAGAGAGATTGAAGACGGTGGACGGGAAAGTGTTGTAAACTAGCGTCTTGCCGGTCTCTTGGGACGTCCTCGTGGTATTCCTCGGATCAAGGGGGAAGGATCCCTGTTCCCTCTGTAGCGGGATATGCGGGGGGGCGTCAGTATAATTGTGACTTGGAGATCTTTCTGATAACGTGGGTCCACATTGTCTGTATTGTAGAAAGGTGCTGGACCGTCCTTTCTTAGAGTTCTGCCACTGAAAGGTGGAGGGTTGGTAACCCGTAAAAAAGGAATCGAGGGGTTAGGGGTCCTGGAGAGGTTTGGGGGTGGGAGGCCTGCAGAGGAGGTGGAGGGAGTCTGGGAAGAGGAGAGAGGGCAAGGAGCTGGGGTAGGAGTAGATTCCTGTGAGGAGGGGGTGTTCGTGGTAATCTGCGAGGATTCCATGCGGATGGTAGCAGGGGTGCCAAGCGAACTAGTGGAAATTGGTGGAGTCTGGTTGCTCGAAATAATGGTAGCTGTGTTGTTCTCACATGGGGAACGGTGGTTAGTTGGTGTAATGTGCCATCCTTGATTCCTGAAGCTGAATCGGTGGCTGGTGTCACTTCGTAAAGGGTATGCACGTTGGAAGTCTCTCTGTAGCTTGCTTCTCTTTCAGTTCGTGATGGTGGCGACATGCCTGTTCAGACGTGGTTGGATTCCATTGTAGATATGGGCTAAATCACCAAAAGCAGGGTGTTGTATGATAGTAGAATGTAGGCTGTCTATGTCCTTTTTTATATTAGATAGTTTGGTGATGTTGTGCTTGATGAGTGCACGAATGGCCAGCAAGCCTGTATTGTTATATAGAGTAACCAGTTCTTGGTAAAGTTCGGAGTCTCTGGTCAGGTTATTTGGGAACTTAGTGACTCTAAGACCCAGAGGGACAATGTTGTTTTGTAAACAGTGAGAAAGATAAAAATTGTCATATTGAATGTTCTTGAAGACAGTCGCTAGCCTTTCGAGTTGGAACAGCAACGGTTTAAGTTGGTTGCGTTCTATAGTGCGGGTATCCTCCACATTAAAATTAACTCTTCTTTGCATATCATTGTTAGCAAAAGGATTATTGTCAGTACCTGACTCCAGGAAGGAGAGTAAATCCGGTGGAGATGTAGTAACGGTAGTAGGTGCATCCGTATTATTCCGGGAAGTTCCCGCCAAAATGTCATCATTTCCAACGGTCGTGGTGGTTGGGGTATCCTGGTGGATAGGCCTTTTACCATGTACCGGACAGATGGGATGTTCGGTCCTGGGTCTAGCTGTCATCTCGGGAGGATTGGTTATCTCCGTGCTAGTATTGGTTAGATAAATTGGAAGTGAGAGAATCGGCATTTGTTCTGACGGAATAGCAAACTGTGTAATGTCCAGAAGAGGTTGGCTACTAGAGCCGAGCTCCCTCGGTACTTCAGAGGACATACTTCGGAAATCGAGATCCTTAAATAATAAATAAATACCTTAAACTCTCCGAGTATGTTGAAGAGAATAAAATGAATTTATACCAAAAAACTTCAATAACTACATAAATTCCAAGCAAGAAGTACTAAAGAGACGGAGCAGGTGTTAAGCTTTCGTTCCTTTATTAGTGTAAGGAACTTCTTCAGAAAGTACAGTTACGTCAGAACAAACTAATATATACACATACATATGTCATAAAAAGGTGTGCCATTATAGCAGTGATCCAATGAGGAGTAGTGTTGTGGAGAAAAAGGGTTTGAGTGAATGGTGTCAAATAGCTATAGTTTAAAAAGTCGTAGTTATGACAGCCAGGTCATGACAGGAGGAATAATGAATCTAGTATTTTATACATGACAGGTTGATGTTTGTTGTTAAAATCATTTCAGGTATGCAGGATATACAAAACATATTGAAACCAAGTTAGAAAGTTAGTTTAAGAGTATATACAAGTGATTAACGTATCCATTTAAGCATACATTTGACATTTAACATCTCATTTAAACCAGGGGGAGCCTCTGCATTTAATCTCAGTTGCCATCGAAGTTCCTTAACTTCGAGTAAAGTATTGACATCCCCCATGAACATATCCACAAAGTCCAGTACTAAAAATTTAAAATGTGAGAAGTTCTGGCAGTCCAAGCTGTGTTTCATTAGTGCATTTTTCATGTCTTTATTACGTAGAGCTGCACAATGTTCTTTAATGCGAGAGGAAAACTTACGTGTAGTTTTCCCTATGTAGAACCCAGGGCATGACATGCAGACTGCTGCGTACACTACATTCATGGTTTTGCAGTTGAAATGTCTTAGGGAATGTACTTTGAAATTGTTGTGTGGAAATTTGAAAGAGTTCCCCGCTAGAATGAAATTACAGGCAACACATGTGTCACAGGGGAAAGTGCCAAAAGGACTAGTAACGGTGTCATTGTCGTTCGTGTCAGTGGGATTGAAAGGTGAATCTCTGTTCTCAAAAGAACAGCGTAGTGATTTGGTACTTTTGTATGCAAACAGAGGGTTGGGACCAAGAATAGTGGAGGTTTCCATGCTGTTTGTGATGATTTCCCAATTGTCTCTTAGAATTTTCTTAATTTCAATGGAGTCCCTGCAAATAGGGACGGGGAAACTGGTGTTCCATTCGGGACTGGTGGTATGAGTAAATTCGGTTTGAGAAGGGTAAGAAAGGGATGTCGTAACATTGCGTGAACTTGGTTCAGAGAACCTGAGGGTGTGTAAAGGAGGAGGGACACTATTGGTGTTGGTAGAAATAGTAGAGCCAATAGAATGAATTACATCAGGTGAGGGACCAATGGTATTGTTCATGGTATGTGAGGGGGCTTGGTCAAAATGTGTATGATAATTGGAAGCTGTAGTGGAACTGAAATGGGTTCTATTGGGGCAAGAGGAGGTGGAAGGGCCAATGGTGTCGTTTGTAGTGAGTGCGAGGGCTTGGTCAGCATTTGTCCGCTGAATGTAGGAAGATGTAGAAATGGAACTTGTTGTTGTTGTTTCGTTGGTATGAAGCTGGTATCTAGTTTCAGGAGGGAGTGGTTCACTAGAATTCTGAGGTGGTGCAGCATTTGTAAGAATAGAGGGGTTGGTGTAATTGTATGGCATGTTGGTAACACTAAAGGGTGTTCTTTTCGACGTGAACCCATTAAGAATAATGGGTGGGAACTTGGAATATCTGAAGTGTGTGACCTCGGTGATTACAGAGTCCAGGAGTCGTGCAGGGTAGTTTCTGGATAGTAACATGTTTCTAAATATTTTACATTCTTCAATAAATTCTAGGTCATCGCTAGTGATTCTGGAAATACGTATGACCTGCCCTTTAGCCACATTTCTCTTCATGAACAGTGGGTGCATACTTTCAAAGTCCAAATAGTTATTACGAAAAGTGTTTTTCCTGTGAACAGAGGATTTCCATGACATCCTATCGGTGTCTAGCACAATGCATGTGTCCAAGAAATTTATTTGTCTGCCACAATCTGCAATGTTGAATTTCAAGAAAGGAATAGAGGAGGATATCGTTTCAATGAACTGTGTCAGCTGTGGTTTACTGCCCTGCCAGACAAAAAGACGTCGATATATCTCCTGTAAAGACGGGTGTGTTCAAAGCCAGGCAGATGTATTAATGAGTCAGCTTCCCATGACGCCAGAACGAGGTTGGCAAATGATGGGGCCACCTTAGTGCCCATAGCTACTCCTTTAGTTTGTTGAAATACTAAGTCATTGAAGTGAAAAAAATTGTTGTTTAGTACTAAGGAAACCAAGGTAGTAAGAGTGCTGATTTTATTAGATGTGAAGTGGGTGTGCTTCGAGAGGTATGAGGTGAATAGTTGAATCCCTTCTAAGTGAGGGATATTGGTGTATAATGCTTCAATGTCTAAGGTTACCAGAAAGGAGTCCGTTGTAGTAGGGGGGTTAGTGAATAGGGTGTTGAGAAAGTCCCAGGAATCTCTTATGTAGAAGCAGGAGCGTTGTACAATAGGGTTAAGGCATATATCCAAGTATTCGGAAATCTTCTCTGTTTTGGTTTTATGGTTGGACACAATGTGTCTGAAGGGTGGGTTCGTTGGGTGCTTATGCATCTTGGGGATGCCAAAAAATCTTCCAAGTTGTGGGTCTGTGACTGTCATGAATTCCGCTTCGGCTGAAGATATGTGCTGGTTGTGTGTGAGGGAATTAATGACTTCATCGATGTGACTGAAGGCTGTATGAGCATCCGTAATATGCACTTGAGTGTAAAATTCGCTGTTGCGTAGGTCTCTTAGTAAAGTGTGAGTGTATCTTTCCTGTTCCATTAGTACTACTCCCGTGCCCTTGTCGGCCTTCATAATCCTAAGGGACTTATCGGACTGGAGTGTATTGAGGGCCGACAACTGACCGGGAGACATGTTGAACCATTTGTGGGGGCTACTGCCTTTTAAAAGGTTACGAAAATCTTTTTCGCAAACCTTAAGGAAGATTTGTAAAGTGTTGTTGAGGGGTGGGTTATAGGTGCTTCTTCTGTTAGGTAAATGGGTGTCATACTGTCTAGTCTCCTCAGAAACAGAGGCATTCCTGTCATACAGAATCTTGAGATTAAGTTTCCTTAGGTAGAGTCGGAAGTCAAGTAGCAGCGAGGACAGATCAGCTCTCTGAGCAGGGATAAAGGAGAAGCCTTTCTTCAAGACTTCCAAGGTCGGGGAATCGAACTTCCTTGAAGAGAGATTGAAGACGGTGGACGGGAAAGTGTTGTAAACTAGCGTCTTGCCGGTCTCTTGGGATGTCCTCGTGGTATTCCTCGAATCAAGGGGGAAGGATCCCTGTTCCCTCTGTAGCGGGACATGCGGGGGGGCGTCGGTATAATTGTGGCTTGGAGATCTTTCTGATAACGTGGGTCCACATTGTCTGTATTGTAGAAAGGTGCTGGACCGTCCTTTCTTAGAGTTCTGCCACTGAAAGGTGGAGGGTTGGTAACCCGTAAAAAAGGAATCGAGGGGTTAGGGGTCCTGGAGAGGTTTGGGGTGGGAGGCCTGCAGAGGAGGTGGAGGGAGTCTGGGAAGAGGAGAGAGGGCAAGGAGCTGGGGTAGGAGTAGATTCCTGTGAGGAGGGGGTGTTCGTGGTAATCTGCGAGGATTCCATGCGGATGGTAGCAGGGGTGCCAAGCGAACTAGTGGAAATTGGTGGAGTCTGGTTGCTCGAAATAATGGTAGCTGTGTTGTTCTCACATGGGGAACGGTGGTTAGTTGGTGTAATGTGCCATCCTTGATTCCTGAAGCTGAATCGGTGGCTGGTGTCGCTTCGTAAAGGGTATGCACGTTGGGACCGATATTGTTGGAAGTCTCTCTGTAGCTTGCTTCTCTTTCGGTTCGTGATGGTGGCGACATGCCTGTTCAGACGTGGTTGGATTCCATTGTAGATATGGGCTAAATCACCAAAAGCAGGGTGTTGTATGATAGTAGAATGTAGGCTGTCTATGTCCTTTTTTATATTAGATAGTTTGGTGATGTTGTGCTTGATGAGTGCACGAATGGCCAGCAAGCCTGTATTGTTATATAGAGTAACCAGTTCTTGGTAAAGTTCGGAGTCTCTGGTCAGGTTATTTGGGAACTTAGTGACTCTAAGACTCAGAGGGACAATGTTGTTTTGTAAACAGTGAGAAAGATAAAAATTGTCATATTGAATGTTCTTGAAGACAGTCGCTAGCCTTTCGAGTTGGAACAGCAACAGTTTAAGTTGGTTGCGTTCTATAGTGCGGGTATCCTCCACATTAAAATTAACTCTTCTTTGCATATCATTGTTAGCAAAAGGATTATTGTCAGTACCTGACTCCAGGAAGGAGAGTAAATCCGGTGGAGATGTCGTAACGGTAGTAGGTGCATCCGTATTATTCCGGGAAGTTCCCGCCAAAATGTCATCATTTCCAACGGTCATGGTGGTTGGGGTATCCTGGTGGATAGACCTGTTACCATGTACCGGACAGATGGGATGTTCGGTCCTGGGTCTAGCTGTCATCTCGGGAGGATTGGTTATCTCCGTGCTAGTATTGGTTAGATAAATTGGAAGTGAGAGAATCGGCATTTGTTCTGACGGAATAGCAAACTGTGTAATGTCCAGAAGAGGTTGGCTACTAGAGCCGAGCTCCCTCGGTACTTCAGAGGACATACTTCGGAAATCGAGATCCTTAAATAATAAATAAATACCTTAAACTCTCCGAGTATGTTGAAGAGAATAAAATGAATTTATACCAAAAAACTTCAATAACTATATAAATTGCAAGAAAGAAGTACTAATGAGACGGAGCAGGTGTTAAGCTTTCGTTCCTTTATTAGTGTAAGGAACTTCTTCAGAAAGTACAGTTACGTCAGAACAAACTAATATATACACATACATATGTCATAAAAAGGTGTGCCATTATAGCAGTGATCCAATGAGGAGTAGTGTTGTGGAGAAAAAGGGTTTGAGTGAATGGTGTCAAATAGCTATAGTTTAAAAAGTTGTAGTTATGACAGCCAGGTCATGACAGGAGGAATAATGAATCTAGTATTTTATACATGACAGTTAGGTTGATGTTTGTTGTTAAAATCATTTCAGGTATACAGGATATACAAAACATATTGAAACCAAGTTAGAAAGTTAGTTTAAGAGTATATACAAGTGATTAACGTATCCATTTAAGCATACATTTGACATTTAACATCTCATTTAAACCAGGGGGAGCCTCTGCATTTAATCTCAGTTGCCATCGAAGTTCCTTAACTTCGAGTAAAGTATTGACATCCCCCATGAACATATCCACAAAGTCCAGTACTAAAAATTTAAAATGTGAGAAGTTCTGGCAGTCCAAGCTGTGTTTCATTAGTGCATTTTTCATGTCTTTATTACGTAGAGCTGCACAATGTTCTTTAATGCGAGAGGAAAACTTACGTGTAGTTTTCCCTATGTAGAACCCAGGGCATGACATGCAGACTGCTGCGTACACTACATTCATGGTTTTGCAGTTGAAATGTCTTAGGGAATGTACTTTGAAATTGTTGTGTGGAAATTTGAAAGAGTTCCCCGCTAGAATGAAATTACAGGCAACACATGTGTCACAGGGGAAAGTGCCAAAAGGACTAGTAACGATGTCAATATCGTTCGTGTCAGTGGGATTGAAAGGTGAATCTCTGTTCTCAAAAGAACAGCGTAGTGATTTGGTACTTTTGTATGCAAACAGAGGGTTGGGACCAAGAATAGTGGAGGTTTCCATGCTGTTTGTGATGATTTCCCAATTGTCTCTTAGAATTTTCTTAATTTCAATGGAGTCCCTACAAATAGGGACGGGGAAGCTGGTGTTCCATTCGGGACAGGTAGTGTGAGTAGATTCTGTTTGAGAAGGGTGAGAATGGGATGTCGTAACATTGCGTGAACTAGGTGTAGAGAACCTGGGGGTGTGTAAAGGAGAAGGGGCACTATTGGAGTGGGTAGGAATAGTAGAACCAATCGGATGAATAACATCAGGTGAGGGACCAATGGCATTGTTCATGGTATGTGAGGGGGCTTGGTTGAGATGTGTATAGTGAATGGAAGCTGTAGTGGAACTAAAACGGGTTCTATTGGGGCAGGAGGAGGTGGAAGGGCCAATGGTGTCATTCGTACTGAGTATGAG
>NC_056751.1:66398645-66433265 GCF_019279795.1 Protopterus annectens
GGTGTCATTGGTGCTGAGTGCGAGGCTTGGTCAGCGATGGTCCGCTGAATGTGGGTGGTGGTAGAAATGGGACTTGTTGTTGTTGTTTCGTTAGTATGATGTTGGTATCTTGTTTCGGAAAGGTGAATCACTAGAAAACTGAGGTGGTGCAGTATTTGTAAGACTAGGAGGGGTGGTGCGGTTGCATGGTGTGTCGGTAACAATAAATGGTGTTTTCTTTGATGTGAACCCATTAAGAATAATGGTGGAACTTAGAATGCCTGAGGTTTGTGACCTCGGTGATTACTGAGTCCAGGAGTCGTGCAGGGTAGTTTCTAGATATTAACATGTTTCTAAGTATTTTACATTCTTCAATAAATTCTAGGTCATCGCTAGTGATTCTGGAAATACGTATGACCTGCCCTTTAGCCACATTTCTCTTCATGAACAGTGGGTGCATACTTTCAAAGTCCAAATAATTATTGCGAAAAGTGTTTTTCCTGTGAACAGAGGATTTCCATGACATCCTATCGGTATCTAGTACAATGCATGTGTCCAAGAAATTTACTTGTCTGCCACAATCTGCAATGTTGAACTTCAAGAAAGGAATAGAGGAAGATATTGTTTCAATGAACTGTGTCAGTTGTGGTTCACTGCCCTGCCAGACAAAAAAGACGTCGTCGATATATCTCCTGTAGAGACGGGTGTGCTCAAAGCCAGGCAGATGTACTAATGAGTCGGCTTCCCATGAAGCCAGAACGAGGTTGGCAAATGATGGGGCCACCCTTGTGCCCATAGCTACTCCTTTAGTTTGTCGAAATACTAAGTCATTGAAGTGAAAAAAATTGTTGTTTAGTACTAAGGAAACCAAGGTAGTAAGAGTGTTGATTTTATTAGATGTGAAGTGGGTGTGCTTCGAGAGGTATGAGGTGAATAGTTGAATCCCTTCTAGGTGAGGGATATTGGTGTATAATGCTTCAATGTCCAAGGTTACCAGAAAGGAGTCCGTTGCAGTAGGGGGGTTAGTGAATAGGGTGTTGAGAAAGTCCCAGGAATCTCTTATGTAGAAGCAGGAGCGTTGTACAATAGGGTTAAGGCATATATCCAAGTATTCGGAAATCTTCTCTGTCTTGGTTTTGTGGTTGGACACAACGTGTCTGAAGGGTGGGTTCATGGTGCTTATGCATCTTGGGGATTCCAAAAAATCTACCAAGTCGTGGGTCAGTGACTGTCATGAATTCAGCTTCGGCTGAAGATATATGCTGGTTGTGTGTGAGGGAATTAATGACTTCATGTGATTGAAGGCTGTATTAGCATCTGTAATATGCACTTGGGTGTAAAATTCACTATTGCGTAGGTCTCTTAGTAAAATGTGAGTGTATCTTTCTTGTTCCATTAGTACCACACCCGTGCCCTTGTCAGCCTTCATAATCCTAAGGGACTTATCGGACTGGAGAGCTTTGAGGGCTGACAAGTGACTGGGAGACATGTTGAACCATTTGTGGGGACTATTGCCTTTTAAAAGGTTGCAAAAATCTTTTTCGCAAACCTTGAGGAAGATTTGTAAGGTATTGTTAAGGGGTGGATTATAGGTGCTTCTTCTGATAGGTAAACGGATGTCATACATGCCCGTCTCCTCTGAATCAGCGGCATTCCTGTCATACAGAATCTTAAGATTAAGTTTTAGGGTAAAGTCAGAAGTCAAGTAACAGCAGGACAGATCAGCTCTTTGAGCGGGGATAAAGGAGAAGCCTTTCTTCAAGACTTCCAAGGTCGGGGAATCGAACCTCCTTGAAGAGAGATTGAAAACAGTGGACGGAAAGAGTTGTGAACTAGCTGCCTGCCAGTCTCCTGGGACGTCCTCGTGGTATTCCTCGGATCAAGGGGGAGGGATCCCTGTTCCTTCTGAAGCGGGACAGGCGGGGGGGCGTCGGTGGAATTGTAGCTTGGTGATCTTTCTGGTAACGTAGATCCAAATTGTCTGTATTGTAGAATGGTGCTGGTCCGTCCTTTCTTAGTGTTCTGCCACTGAAGGGTGGAGGGTTGGTAACCCGTAAAAAAGGAATTGAGGAGTTGGGGGTCCTGGAGAGGTTAGCGGGTGGGAGGCCTGCAGAGGAGGTGGAGGGAGTCTGGGAAGAGGAGAGAGGGCAAGGAGCAGGGTAGGAGGGACTCCTGTGAGGAGGGGTGTTAGTGGTAATTCAAGGTGTCCATGCGGACGGTAGCAGGGTGTCAAGCGAAGTGGTAGAAATTGTTGGAGCCTGGTTGCTCGAAATAACTGTAGCTGTGTTGTTTTCACAAGGGGAACGGTGGTTAGTAGGTGTAATGTGCCATCCTTGATTCCTGAAGCTGAATCGGTGGCTGGTGTCGCTCAGAAGCGATATGCAATGATGGGACCGATATTGTTGGAAGTCTCTGTAGCTTGCTTCTCTTTCGGTTCGTGATGGTGGCGACATGCCTGTTCAGACGTGGTTGGATTCCATTGTAGATATGGGCTAAATCATTAAAAGCAGGGTGTTGTATGATAGTAGAATGTAGGCTATCTATGTCCTTTTTTATATTAGATAGTTTGGTGATGTTGTGCTTGATGAGTGCACAAATGGCCAGCAAACCTGTATTGTTATATAGAGTAACCAGTTCCTGGTAAAGCTCGGAGTCTCTGGTCAGGTTATTCGGGAACTTAGTGATTCTAAGACCCAGAGGGACAATGTTGTTTTGTGAACAGTAAGTAAGATAAAATTATCATATTGAATATTCTTGAAGACAGTCGCTAGTTTTCGAGTTGGAACAGCAACGGTTTAAGTTGGTTGCGCTCTATAGTGCGGTATCTTCCATATTAACATTAACTCTTCTTGCATATCATTGTTAGCAAAAGGATTATTGTCGGTACCTGACTCAAGGAAGGAGAGTAACCGTGGAGATATAGTGACGGTAGTAGGCATCGGTATTGTTCCGGGGAGTTCCCGCCAAAATGTCATCATTTCCAACGGTCGTGGTGGTTAGAGTATCCTGGTGGATAGGCCTGTTACCATGTACCGGACAGATGGGATGTTCAGTCCTGGGTCTAGCAGTCATGTCGGGAGGATTGGTTATCTCCGTGCCAGTATTAGTTAGATAAATTGGAAGTGAGAGAATCGGCATCTGTTCTGACGGAATAGCAAACTGTGTAATGTCCAGAAGAGGTTGGCTACTAGAGCCGAGCTCCCTCGGTACTTCAGAGGACATACTTCGGAAATCGAGATCCTTAAATAATAAATAAATACCTTAAACTCTCCGAGTATGTTGAAGAGAATAAAATGAATTTATACCAAAAAACTTCAATAACTACATAAATTCCAAGCAAGAAGTACTAAGGAGACGGAGCAGGTGTTAAGCTTTCGTTCCTTTATTAGTGTAAGGAACTTCTTCAGAAAGTACAGTTACGTCAGAACAAACTAATATATACACATACATATGTCATAAAAAGGTGTGCCATTATAGCAGTGATCCAATGAGGAGTAATGTTGTGGAGAAAAAAAGTTTGAGTGAATGGTGTCAAATAGCTATAGTTTAAGAAGTTGTAATTATGACAGCCAGGTCATGACAGAAGGAATAATGAATCTTGTATTCTATACATGACAGTTAAGTTGATGTTTGGTGTTAAAATCATTTAAGGTAAACAGGATAAACAAAACATATTCAAACCCTTTTAGAAAGCTAGTTTAAGAGTATATACAAGTGATTAACGATCCATCTAAGCATACATTTAACATTTAACATCTCATTTAAACCAGGGGAGCTCAAGATTTAGTCTAAGTTGCCAACGAAGTTCTTTAACTTCGAGTAAGGTGTTGGTATCCCCCATAAACATGTCAACAAAGTCAAGTACTAAAAATTTAAAATGTGAGAAGTTCTGGCAGTCCAAGCTGTGTTTCATTAGTGCATTTTTCATGTCTTTATTACGTAAAGCTGCACAATGTTCTTTAATGCGAGAGGAAAACTTACGTGTAGTTTTCCCTATGTAGAACCCAGGGCATGACATGCAGACTGCTGCGTATACTACATTCATGGTTTTGCAGTTAAAATGTCTTAGAGAATGTACTTTGAAATTATTGTGTGGAAATATGAAAGAATTCCGCTAGAATGAACTTACAGGCAACACATGTGTCACAAGGAAAGTGCCAAAAGGACTAGTAACGTGTTGACATCGCTCAGGTCTGTGGGATTAAATGGTGAATCTCTGTTCTCAACAGAACAGCGTAGTGATTTGGTACTTTTGTATGCAAACAGAGGGTTGGGACCAAGAATAGTGGAGGTTTCCATGCTGTTTGTGATAATTTCCCAATTGTCTCTCAGAATTTTCTTAATTTTAATGGAGTCCCTACAAATAGGGACGGGGAAGCTGGTGTACCATTCGGGACCGGTAGTGTGAGTAGATTCTGTTTGAGAAGGGTGAGAATGGGATGTCGTAACATTGCGTGAACCAGGTACGGAGAACCTGGGGGTGTGTAAAGGAGAAGGGGCACTATTGGAGTGAATAGGACTAGTAGAACCAATCGGATGAATCACATCAGGTGAAGGACCAATGGTATTGTTCATGGTATGTGAGGGGGCTTGATTGAAATGTGTATAGTGAATGGAGGCTGTAGTGGAACTGAAAATGGTTCTATTGGGGCAAGAGGAGGTGGAAGGACCAATGGTGTCATTGGTGCTGAGTGCGAGGGCTTGGTCAGCGATGGTCCGCTGAATGTGGGTGGTGGTAGAAATGGGACTTGTTGTTGTTGTTTCGTTGGTATGAAGCTGGTGTCTTGTTTCAGAAAGGGTGAATCACTAGAAAACTGAGGTGTTGCAGCATTTGTAAGACTAGGAGGGGTGGTGCGTTGCATGGTGTGTCGGTAACAATAAATGGTGTTTTCTTTGATGTGAACCCATTAAGAATAATGGGTGGGAACTTAGAATGCCTGAGGTTTGTGACCTCGGTGATTACTGAGTCCAGGAGTCGCAGGGTAGTTTCTAGATATTAACATGTCTCTAAGTATTTGCATTCTTCAATAAATTTAGGTCATCGCTAGTGATTCTGGAAATACGATGACCTGCCCTTTAGCCACATTTCTCTTCATGAACAGTGGGCATACTTTCAAAGTCCAAATAATTATTGCGAAAGGTGTTTTTCCTGTGAACAGAGGATCTCCATGACATCCTATCGGTATCTAGTACAATGCATGTGTCCAAGAAATTTACTTGTCTGCCACAATCTGCAATGTTGAACTTCAAGAAAGGAATAGAGGAAGATATTGTTTCAATGAACTGTGTCAGTTGTGGTTCACTGCCCTGCCAGACAAAAAAGACGTCGTCGATATATCTCCTGTAGAGACGGGTGTGCTCAAAGCCAGGCAGAAGGACTAATGAGTCGGCTTCCCATGACGCCAGAACGAGGTTGGCAAATGAAGGGGCCACCCTTGTGCCCATAGCTACTCCTTTAGTTTGTTGAAATACTAGGTCATTGAAGTGAAAAAAATTGTTGTTTAGTACTAAGGAAACCAAGGCAGTAAGGGTGTTGATTTTATTAGATGTGAGGTGGGTGTGCTTCGAGAGGTATGAGGTGAATAGTTGAATCCCTTCTAAGTGAGGGATATTGGTGTATAATGCTTCAATGTCCAAGGTTACCAGAAAGGAGTCCTTTGCAGTAGGGGGGTTAGTGAATAGGGTGTTGAGAAAGTCCCAGGAATCTCTATTGTAGAAGCAGGAGCATTGTACAATAGGGTTAAGGCATAGATCCAAGTATTCGGAAATCTTCTCTGTCTTGGTTTTATGGTTGGACACAACGTGTCTGAAGGGTGGGTTCGTTGGGTGCTTATGCATCTTGGGGATTCCAAAAAATCTACCAAGTCGTGGGTCAGTGACTGTCATGAATTCAGCTTCGGCTGAAGATATATGCTGGTTGTGTGTGAGGGAATTAATGACTTCATCAATGTGATTGAAGGCTGTATTAGCATCTGTAATATGCACTTGGGTGTAAAATTCACTGTTGCCTACGTCTTTTAGTAAATTCTGAGTGTATCTTTCTTGTTCCTTTAGTATCACTCGCGTGTCGTTGTCGGCCCTCATAATTCTAAGTGACCTATCGGACTGGAGAGCTTTGAGGGCTGACAAGTGACTGGGAGACATGTTGAACCATTTGTGGGGCTGCCGCTTTTAAAGGTTACGAAAAATCTTTTCGCAGACCTTAAAGAAGATTTGTAAAGTATTGATGAGGGGTGGATTATATGTGCTCCTTCTGATAGGTAAATGGGTGTCGCTGTCTAGTCTCCTCTGAATCAGCGGCATTCCTGTCATACAGAATCTTAAGATTAAGTTTCCTTAAGTAGAGTTGGAAATCAAGTAGCAGGGAGGGCAGATCAGCTCTTTGAGCGGGGATAAAGGAGAAGCCTTTCTTCAAGACTTCAAAGATCGGGGAGTCGAACGCCCTTGAAGAGAGATTGAAAACAGTGGACGAGAAAGTGCTGTCAACTAGCGTCTTGCTGGTCTCTTGGGACGCCCTCGTGGTAGTCCTCGGATCAAGGGGAAGGATCCCGTCCCTTCTGTAGCGGGAGAGGCGGGGTGTCGGTAGAATTGTGGCTTGAAGATCTTTCTGATAACGTGATCCAAATTGTTCGTATTGTAGAAAGGAGCTGGACCGTCCTTTCTTAGAGATCTGCCACTGAAGGGTGGAGGGTTGGTAACCCGTAAAAAAGGAATCGAGGAGTTGGGGGTCCTGGAGAGGTTTGCGGTGGGAGGCCTGCAGAGGAGGTGGAGGGAGTCTGGGAAGAGGAGAGAGGGCAAGGAGCAGGGTAGAGTGGACTCTGTGAGGAGGGGGTGTTAGTGGTAATTCGCGTAGGTGTCCATGGACGGTAGCAGGGGTGTCAAGTGGTAGAAATTGGTGAGCCTGGTTGCTCGAAATAACTGTAGCTGTGTTGTTTTCACAAGGGAACGGTGGTTAGTAGGTGTAATGTGCCATCCTTGATTCCTGAAGCTGAATCTGTGGCTGGTGTCGCTCAGAAGGATATGCACGATGGGACCGATATTGTTGGAAGTCTCTCTGTAGCTTGCTTCTCTTCGGTTCGTGATGGTGGCGACATGCCTGTTCAGACGGGTTGATTCCATTGTAGATATGGGCCAAATCATTAAAAGCAGGGTGTTGTATGATAGTAGAATGTAGGCTATCTATGTCCTTTTATATTAGATAGTTTGGTGATGTTGTGCTTGATGAGTGCACCAATGGCCAGCAAACCTGTATTGTTATATAGAGTAACCAGTTCCTGGTAAAGCTCGAGTCTCTGGTCAGGTTATTCGAACTTAGTGATTCTAAGACCCAGAGGGACAATGTTGTTTTGTGAACAGTAAGTAAGATAAAAATTGTCATACTGAATGTTCTTGAAGACAGTCGCTAGCTTTCGAGTTGGAACAGCAACGGTTTAAGTTGGTTGCGCTCTATAGTGCGGTATCTTCCATATTAACATTAACTCTTCTTTGCATATCATTGTTAGCAAAAGGATTATTGTCGGTACCTGACTCAAGGAAGGAGAGTAAACCGTGGAGATGTAGTGACGGTAGTAGGTGCATCGGTATTGTTCCGGGAGTTCCCGCCAAAATGTCATCATTTCCAACGGTCGGTGGTTAGAGTATCCTGGTGGATAGGCCTGTTACCATGTACTGGACAGATGGGATGTTCAGTCCTGGGTCTAGCAGTCATGTCGAGGATTGGTTATCTCTGTGCCAGTATTAGTTAGAGAAATTGGAAGTGAGAGAATCGGCATCTGTTCTGACGGAATAGCAAACTGTGTAATGTCCAGAAGAGGTTGGCTATTAGAGCCGAGCCCCTCGGTACTTCAGAGGACATACTGGAAATCGAGATCCTTAAATAATAAATAAATACCTTAAACCTCCGAGTATGTTGAAGAGAATAAAATGAATTTATACCAAAAACTTCAATAACTACATAAATTCCAAGCAAGAAGTACTAAGGAGATGGAGCAGGTGTTAAGCTGCTCCTTTATTAGTGTAAGGAACTTCTTCAGAAAGTACAGTTACGCCAGAACAAACTAATATATACACATACATATGTCATAAAAAGGTGTGCCATTATAGCAGTGATCCAATGAGGAGTAATGTTGTGGAGAAAAAGTTTGAGTGAATGGTGTCAAATAGCTATAGTTTAAGAAGTTGTAATTATGACAGCCAGGTCATGACAGAAGGAATAATGAATCTCGTATTCTATACATGACAGTTGTTGATGTTTGGTGTTAAAATCATTTAAGGTAAACAGGATAAACAAAACATATTCAAACCCTTTTAGAAAGCTAGTTTAAGAGTATATACAAGTGATTAACGATCCATCTAAGCATACATTTAACATTTAACATCTCATTTAAACCAGGGGAGCTCGATTTAATCTCAGTTGCCATCAAGTTCTTTAACTTTGAGTAAAGTATTGACATCCCCATGAACATGTCCACAAAGTCAAGTACTAAAAATTTAAAATGTGAGAAGTTCTGCAGTCCAAGCTGTGTTTCATTAGTGCATTTTTCATGTCTTTATTACGTAAAGCTGCACAATGTTCTTTAATGCGAGAGGAAAACTTACGTAGTTTTCCCTATGTAGAACCCAGGGCATGACATGCAGACTGCTGCGTATACTACATTCATGGTTTTGCAGTTAAAATGTCTTAGAGAATGTACTTTGAAATTATTGTGTGGAAATATGAAAGAATTTCGCTAGAATGAACTTACAGGCAACACATGTGTCACAAGGAAAGTGCCAAAAGGACTAGTAACGGTGTTGACATCGCTCGTGTCTGTGGGATTAATGGTGAATCTCTGTTCTCAAAAGAACAGCGAGTGATTTGGTACTTTTGTATGCAAACAGAGGGTTGGGACCAAGAATAGTGGAGGTTTCATGCTGTTTGTGATAATTTCCCAATTGTCTCTCAGAATTTTCTTAATTTAATGGAGTCCCTACAAATAGGGACGGGAAGCTGGTGTACCATTCGGGACCGTAGTGTGAGTAGATTCTGTTTGAGAAGGGTGAGAATGGGATGTCGAATATTGCGTGAACCAGGTACGGAGAACCTGGGGTGTGTAAAGGAGAAGGGCACTATTGGAGTGAGTAGGACTAGTAGAACCAATCGGATGAATCACATCAGGCGAGGGACCAATGGTATTGTTCATGGTATGTGAGGGGCTTGGTTGAAATGTGTATAGTGAATGGAGGCTGTAGTGGAACTGAAAATGGTTCTATTGGGGCAAGAGGAGGTGGAAGGACCAATGGTGTCATTGGTGCTGAGTGCGAGGGCTTGGTCAGCGATGGTCCGCTGAATGTGGTTGGTGGTAGAAATGGAACTTGTTGTTGTTGTTTCGTTGGTATGAAGCTGGTGTCTTGTTTCAGAAAGGGGTGAATCACTAGAAAACTGAGGTGGTGCAGTATTTGTAAGAATAGAAGGGGTGGTGCGATTGCATGGTGTGTCGGTAACACTAAATGGTATTCTTTTTGATGTGAACCCATTAAGAATAATGGGTGGGAACTTAGAATGCCTGAGGTTTGTGACCTCGGTGATTACTGAGTCCAGGAGTCGTGCAGGGTAGTTTCTAGATATTAACATGTCTCTAAGTATTTTGCATTCTTCAATAAATTCTAGGTCATCGCTAGTGATTCTGGAAATACGTATGACCTGCCCTTTAGCCACATTTCTCTTCATGAACAGTGGGTGCATACTTTCAAAGTCCAAATAATTATTGCGAAAGGTGTTTTTCCTGTGAACAGAGGATCTCCATGACATCCTATCGGTATCTAGTACAATGCATGTGTCCAAGAAATTTACTTGTCTGCCACAATCTGCAATGTTGAACTTCAAGAAAGGAATAGAGGAAGGTATTGTTACAATGAACTGTGTCAGTTGTGGTTCACTGCCCTGCCAGACAAAAAGGACGTCGTCGATATATCTCCTGTAGAGACGGGTGTGCTCAAAGCCAGGCAGAAGGACTAATGAGTCGGCTTCCCATGACGCCAGAACGAGGTTGGCAAATGAAGGGGCCACCCTTGTGCCCATAGCTACTCCTTTAGTTTGTTGAAATACTAGGTCATTGAAGTGAAAAAAATTGTTGTTTAGTACTAAGGAAACCAAGGTAGTAAGGGTGTTGATTTTATTAGATGTGAGGTGGGTGTGCTTCGAGAGGTATGAGGTGAATAGTTGAATCCCTTCTAAGTGAGGGATATTGGTGTATAATGCTTCAATGTCCAAGGTTACCAGAAAGGAGTCCGTTGCAGTAGGGGGGTTAGTGAATAGGGTGTTGAGAAAGTCCCAGGAATCTCTTATGTAGAAGCAGGAGCGTTGTACAATAGGGTTAAGGCATATATCCAAGTATTCGGAAATCTTCTCTGTCTTGGTTTTATGGTTGGACACAACGTGTCTGAAGGGTGGGTTCGTTGGGTGCTTATGCATCTTGGGGATTCCAAAACATCTACCAAGTTGTGGGTCAGTGACTGTCATGAATTCAGCTTCGGCTGAAGATATATGCTGGTTGTGTGTGAGGGAATTAATGACTTCATCAATGTGATTGAAGGCTGTATTAGCATCTGTAATATGCACTTGGGTGTAAAATTCACTGTTGCGTAGGTCTTTTAGTAAAATGTGAGTGTATCTTTCTTGTTCCATTAGCACCACTCCCGTGCCCTTGTCGGCCTTCATAATCCTAAGGGACTTATCGGACTGGAGAGTTTTGAGGGCTGACAACTGGCTGGGAGACATGTTGAACCATTTGTGGGGGCTGCCGCCTTTTAAAAGGTTACGAAAATCTTTTTCGCAGACCTTAAGGAAGATTTGTAAAGTATTGTTGAGGGGTGGGTTATAGGTGCTTCTTCTGATAGGTAAATGGGTGTCGTACTGTCTAGTCTCCTCAGAAACAGTGGCATTCCTGTCATACAGAATCTTGAGATTAAGTTTCCTTAGGTAAAGTCGGAAGTCAAGTAACAGCGAGGACAGATCAGCTCTCTGAGCGGGGATAAAGGAGAAGCCTTTCTTCAAGACTTCCAAGGTCGGGGAATCGAACCTCCTTGAAGACAGGTTAAAGACAGCGGACGGGAAAGAGTTGTGAACTAGCGTCTTGCCAGTCTCTTGGGACGCCCTCGTGGTAGTCCTCGGTCCAGCGGAGAGTGATCCATGTTCCTTCTGAAGCGAGACAGGCGGGGGGGTGTCGGTAGAATTGTGGCTTGAAGATCTTTCTGATAACGTGGATCCAAATTGTCTGTATTGTAGAAAGGAGCTGGACCATCCTTTCTTAGAGATCTGCCACTGAAGGGTGGAGGGTTGGTAACCCGTAAAAAAGGAATCGAGGAGTTGGGGGTCCTGGAGAGGTTTGCAGGTGGGAGGCCTGCAGAGGAGGTGGAGGGAGTCTGGGAAGAGGAGAGAGGGCAAGTAGCAGGGGTAGGAGTGGACTCCTGTGAGGAGGGGGTGTTAGTGGTAATCTGCGAGGTGTCCATGCGGACGGTAGCAGGGGTGTCAAGCGAAATGGTAGAGATTAGTGGAGCCTGGTTGCTCGAAATAACTGTAGCTGTGTTGTTTTCACAAGGGGAACGGTGGTTAGTAGGTGTAATGTGCCATCCTTGATTCCTGAAGCTGAATCGGTAGCTGGTGTCGCTTCGTAAAGGATATGCACGATGGGACCGATATTGTTGGAAGTCTCCCTGTAGCTTGCTTCTCTTTCGGTTCGTGATGGTGGCGACATGCCTGTTCAGACGTGGTTGGATTCCATTGTAGATATGGGCTAAATCATTAAAAGCAGGGTGTTGTATGATAGTAGAATGTAGGCTATCTATGTCCTTTTTTATATTAGATAGTTTGGTGATGTTGTGCTTGATGAGTGCACGAATGGCCAGCAAACCTGTATTGTTATATAGAGTAACCAGTTCCTGGTAAAGCTCGGAGTCTCTGGTCAGGTTATTCGGGAACTTAGTGATTCTAAGACCCAGAGGGACAATGTTGTTTTGTGAACAGTAAGTAAGATAAAAATTGTCATACTGAATGTTCTTGAAGACAGTCGCTAGCCTTTCGAGTTGGAACAGCAACGGTTTAAGTTGGTTGCGTTCTATAGTGCGGGTATCTTCCATATTAACATTAACTCTTCTTTGCATATCATTGTTAGCAAAAGGATTATTGTCGGTACCTGACTCAAGGAAGGAGAGTAAATCCGGTGGAGATGTAGTGACGGTAGTAGGTGCATCGGTATTGTTCCGGGGAGTTCCCGCCAAAATGTCATCATTTCCAACGGTCGTGGTGGTTAGAGTATCCTGGTGGATAGGCCTGTTACCATGTACCGGACAGATGGGATGTTCAGTCCTGGGTCTAGCAGTCATGTCGGGAGGATTGGTTATCTCCGTGCCAGTATTAGATAAATTGGAAGTGAGAGAATCGGCATCTGTTCTGACGGAATAGCAAACTGTGTAATGTCCAGAAGAGGTTGGCTACTAGAGCCGAGCTCCCTCGGTACTTCAGAGGACATACTTCGGAAATCGAGATCCTTAAATAATAAATAAATACCTTAAACTCTCCGAGTATGTTGAAGAGAATAAAATGAATTTATACCAAAAAACTTCAATAACTACATAAATTCCAAGCAAGAAGTACTAAGGAGACGGAGCAGGTGTTAAGCTTTCATTCCTTTATTAGTGTAAGGAACTTCTTCAGAAAGTACAGTTACGTCAGAACAAACTAATATATACACATACATATGTCATAAAAGGTGTGCCATTATAGCAGTGATCCAATGAGGAGTAATGTTGTGGAGAAAAAAAGTTTGAGTGAATGGTGTCAAATAGCTATAGTTTAAGAAGTTGTAATTATGACAGCCAGGTCATGACAGAAGGAATAATGAATCTTGTATTCTATACATGACAGTTAAGTTGATGTTTGGTGTTAAAATCATTTAAGGTAAACAGGATAAACAAAACATATTCAAACCCTTTTAGAAAGCTAGTTTAAGAGTATATACAAGTGATTAACGTATCCATCTAAGCATACATTTAACATTTAACATCTCATTTAAACCAGGGGGAGCTTCCGCATTTAATCTCAGTTGCCATCGAAGTTCTTTAACTTCGAGTAAAGTATTGACATCCCCCATGAACATGTCCACAAAGTCAAGTACTAAAAATTTAAAATGTGAGAAATTCTGGCAGTCCAAGCTGTGTTTCATTAGTGCATTTTTCATGTCTTTGTTACGTAGAGCTGCACAATGTTCCTTAATGCGAGAGGAAAACTTACGTGTAGTTTTCCCTATGTAGAACCCAGGGCATGACATGCAGACTGCTGCATACACTACATTCATGGTTTTGCAGTTAAAATGTCTTAGAGAATGTACTTTAAAATTGTTGTGTGAAAATTTGAAAGAATTCCCCGCTAGAATGAAATTACAGGCAACACATGTGCCACAAGGGAAAGTGCCAACAGGACTAGTAACGGTGTTAACATCGTTCGTGTCTGTGGGATTAAATGGTGAATCTCTGTTCTCAAAAGAACAGCGTAGTGATTTGGTACTTTTGTATGCAAACAGAGGGTTGGGACCAAGAATAGTGGAGGTTTCCATGCTGTTTGTGATAATTTCCCAATTGTCTCTCAGAATTTTCTTAATTTTAATGGAGTCCCTACAAATAGGGACGGGGAAGCTGGTGTACCATTCGGGACCGGTAGTGTGAGTAGATTCTGTTTGAGAAGGGTGAGAATGGGATGTCGTAACATTGCGTGGACCAGGTACAGAGAACCTGGGGGTGTGTAAGGGAGAAGGGGCACTATTGGAGTAGGTAGAACTAGTAGAACCAATCGGATGAATAACCTCAGGTGAAGGACCAATGGTATTGTTCCTGGTATGTGAGGGGGCTTGGTTGAAATGTGTATAGTGAATGGAGGCTGTAGTGGAACTGAAAATGGTTCCATTGGGGCAAGAGGAGGTTGAAGGACCAATGGTGTCATTGGTACTGGGTGCAAGGGCTTGGTCAGCGATGGTCCGCTGAATGTGGGTGGTGGTAGAAATGGAACTTGTTGTTGTTGTTTCGTTGGTATGAAGCTGGTGTCTTGTTTCAGGAAGGGGTGAATCACTAGAAAACTGAGGTGGTGCAGCATTTGTAAGAATAGGAGGGGTGGTGCGATTGCATGGTGTGTCGGTAACACTAAATGGTGTTTTCTTTGATGTGAACCCATTAAGAATAATGGGTGGGAACTTAGAATGCCTGAGGTGTGTGACCTCGGTGATTACTGAGTCCAGGAGTCGTGCAGGGTAGTTTCTAGATATTAACATGTTTCTAAGTATTTTACAATCTTCAATAAATTCTAGGTCATCGCTAGTGATTCTGGAAATACGTATGACCTGCCCTTTAGCCACATTTCTCTTCATGAACAGTGGGTGCATACTTTCAAAGTCCAAATAATTATTGCGAAAGGTGTTTTTCCTGTGAACAGAGGATCTCCATGACATCCTATCGGTATCTAGTACAATGCATGTGTCCAAGAAATTTACTTGTCTGCCACAATCTGCAATGTTGAACTTCAAGAAAGGAATAGAGGAAGATATTGTTTCAATGAACTGTGTCAGTTGTGGTTCACTGCCCTGCCAGACAAAAAGGACGTCGTCGATATATCTCCTGTAGAGACGGGTGTGCTCAAAGCCAGGCAGAAGGACTAATGAGTCGGCTTCGATTGACACCAGAACGAGGTTGGCAAATGAAGGGGCCACCCTTGTGCCCATAGCTACTCGTTTAGTTTGTTGAAATACTAGGTCATTGAAGTGAAAAAAATTGTTGTTTAGTACTAAGGAAACCAAGGTAGTAAGGGTGTTGATTTTATTAGATGTGAGGTGGGTGTGCTTCGAGAGGTATGAGGTGAATAGTTGAATCCCTTCTAAGTGAGGGATATTGGTGTATAATGCTTCAATGTCCAAGGTTACCAGAAAGGAGTCCGTTGCAGTAGGGGGGGTTAGTGAATAGGGTGTTGAGAAAGTCCCAGGAATCTCTTATGTAGAAGCAGGAGCGTTGTACAATAGGGTTAAGGCATATATCCAAGTATTCGGAAATCTTCTCTGTCTTGGTTTTATGGTTGGACACAACGTGTCTGAAGGGTGGGTTCGTTGGGTGCTTATGCATCTTGGGGATTCCAAAAAATCTACCAAGTCGTGGGTCAGTGACTGTCATGAATTCAGCTTCGGCTGAAGATATATGCTGGTTGTGTGTGAGGGAATTAATGACTTCATCAATGTGATTGAAGGCTGTATTAGCATCTGTAATATGCACTTGGGTGTAAAATTCACTGTTGCGTAGGTCTTTTAGTAAAATGTGAGTGTATCTTTCTTGTTCCATTAGTACCACTCCCGTGCCCTTGTCGGCCTTCATAATCCTAAGGGACTTATCGGACTGGAGAGTTTTGAGGGCTGACAACTGGCTTGGAGACATGTTGAACCATTTGTGGGGGCTGCCGCCTTTTAAAAGGTTACTAAAATCTTTTTCGCAGACCTTAAGGAAGATTTGTAAAGTATTGTTGAGGGGTGGGTTATAGGTGCTTCTTCTGATAGGTAAATGGGTGTCGTACTGTCTAGTCTCCTCAGAAACAGTGGCATTCCTGTCATACAGAATCTTGAGATTAAGTTTCCTTAGGTAAAGTCAGAAGTCAAGTAACAGCGAGGACAGATCAGCTCTCTGAGCGGGGATAAAGGAGAAGCCTTTCTTCAAGACTTCCAAGGTCGGGGAATCGAACCTCCTTGAAGACAGGTTGAAGACAGCGGACGGGAAAGAGTTGTGAACTAGCGTCTTGCCAGTCTCTTGGGACGTCCTCGTGGTATTCCTCGGATCAAGGGGGAAGGATCCCTGTCCCTTCTGTAGCGGGACAGGCGGGGGGGTGTCGGTAGAATTGTGGCTTGAAGATCTTTCTGATAACGTGGATCCAAATTGTCTGTATTGTAGAAAGGAGCTGGACCGTCCTTTCTTAGAGATCTGCCACTGAAGGGTGGAGGGTTGGTAACCCGTAAAAAAGGAATCGAGGAGTTGGGGGTCCTGGAGAGGTTTGCGGGTGGGAGGCCTGCAGAGGAGGTGGAGGGAGTCTGGGAAGAGGAGAGAGGGCAAGGAGCAGGGGTAGGAGTGGACTCCTGTGAGGAGGGGGTGTTAGTGGTAATCTGCGAGGTGTCCATGCGGACGGTAGCAGGGGTGTCAAGCGAAGTGGTAGAAATTGGTGGAGCCTGGTTGCTCGAAATAACTGTAGCTGTGTTGTTTTCACAAGGGGAACGGTGGTTAGTAGGTGTAATGTGCCATCCTTGATTCCTGAAGCTGAATCGGTGGCTGGTGTCGCTTCGTAAAGGATATGCACGATGGGACCGATATTGTTGGAAGTCTCTCTGTAGCTTGCTTCTCTTTCGGTTCGTGATGGTGGCGACATGCCTGTTCAGACGTGGTTGGATTCCATTGTAGATATGGGCTAAATCATTAAAAGCAGGGTGTTGTATGATAGTAGAATGTAGGCTATCTATGTCCTTTTTTATATTAGATAGTTTGGTGGTGATGTGCTTGATGAGTGCACGAATGGCCAGCAAACCTGTATTGTTATATAGAGTAACCAGTTCCTGGTAAAGCTCGGAGTCTCTGGTCAGGTTATTCGGGAACTTAGTGATTCTAAGACCCAGAGGGACAATGTTGTTTTGTGAACAGTAAGTAAGATAAAAATTGTCATACTGAATGTTCTTGAAGACAGTCGCTAGCCTTTCGAGTTGGAACAGCAACGGTTTAAGTTGGTTGCGTTCTATAGTGCGGGTATCTTCCATATTAACATTAACTCTTCTTTGCATATCATTGTTAGCAAAAGGATTATTGTCGGTACCTGACTCAAGGAAGGAGAGTAAATCCGGTGGAGATGTAGTGACGGTAGTAGGTGCATCGGTATTGTTCCGGGGAGTTCCCGCCAAAATGTCATCATTTCCAACGGTCGTGGTGGTTAGAGTATCCTGGTGGATAGGCCTGTTACCATGACAGATGGGATGTTCAGTCCTGGGTCTAGCAGTCATGTCGGGAGGATTGGTTATCTCCGTGCCAGTACTAGTTAGATAAATTGGAAGTGAGAGAATCGGCATCTGTTCTGACAGAATAGCAAACTGTGTAATGTCCAGAAGAGGTTGGCTACTAGAGCCGAGCTCCCTCGGTACTTCAGAGGACATACTTCGGAAATCGAGATCCTTAAATAATAAATAAATACCTTAAACTCTCCGAGTATGTTGAAGAGAATAAAATGAATTTATACCAAAAAACTTCAATAACTACATAAATTCCAAGCAAGAAGTACTAAGGAGACGGAGCAGGTGTTAAGCTTTCGTTCCTTTATTAGTGTAAGGAACTTCTTCAGAAAGTACAGTTACGTCAGAACAAACTAATATATACACATACATATGTCATAAAAAGGTGTGCCATTATAGCAGTGATCCAATGAGGAGTAATGTTGTGGAGAAAAAAAGTTTGAGTGAATGGTGTCAAATAGCTATAGTTTAAGAAGTTGTAATTATGACAGCCAGGTCATGACAGAAGGAATAATGAATCTTGTATTCTATACATGACAGTTAAGTTGATGTTTGGTGTTAAAATCATTTAAGGTAAACAGGATAAACAAAACATATTCAAACCCTTTTAGAAAGCTAGTTTAAGAGTATATACAAGTGATTAACGTATCCATCTAAGCATACATTTAACATTTAACATCTCATTTAAACCAGGGGGAGCTTCCGCATTTAATCTCAGTTGCCATCGAAGTTCTTTAACTTCGAGTAAAGTATTGACATCCCCCATGAACATGTCCACAAAGTCAAGTACTAAAAATTTAAAATGTGAGAAGTTCTGGCAGTCCAAGCTGTGTTTCATTAGTGCATTTTTCATGTCTTTATTACGTAAAGCTGCACAATGTTCTTTAATGCGAGAGGAAAACTTACGTGTAGTTTTCCCTATGTAGAACCCAGGGCATGACATGCAGACTGCTGCGTATACTACATTCATGGTTTTGCAGTTAAAATGTCTTAGAGAATGTACTTTGAAATTATTGTGTGGAAATATGAAAGAATTCCCCGCTAGAATGAACTTACAGGCAACACATGTGTCACAAGGGAAAGTGCCAAAAGGACTAGTAACGGTGTTGACATCGTTCGTGTCTGTGGGATTAAATGGTGAATCTCTGTTCTCAAAAGAACAGCGTAGTGATTTGGTACTTTTGTATGCAAACAGAGGGTTGGGACCAAGAATAGTGGAGGTTTCCATGCTGTTTGTGATAATTTCCCAATTGTCTCTCAGAATTTTCTTAATTTTAATGGAGTCCCTACAAATAGGGACGGGGAAGCTGGTGTACCATTCGGGACCGGTAGTGTGAGTAGATTCTGTTTGAGAAGGGTGAGAATGGGATGTCGTAACATTGCGTGAACCAGGTACGGAGAACCTGGGGTGTGTAAGGGAGAAGGGGCACTATTGGAGTGGGTAGGACTAGTAGAACCAATCGGATGAATCACATCAGGTGAAGGACCAATGGTATTGTTCATGGTATGTGAGGGGGCTTGATTGAAATGTGTATAGTGAATGGAGGCTGTAGTGGAACTGAAAATGGTTCTATTGGGGCAAGAGGAGGTGGAAGGACCAATGGTGTCATTGGTGCTGAGTGCGAGGGCTTGGTCAGCGATGGTCCGCTGAATGTGGGTGGTGGTAGAAATGGGACTTGTTGTTGTTGTTTCGTTGGTATGAAGCTGGTGTCTTGTTTCAGAAAGGGGTGAATCACTAGAAAACTGAGGTGGTGCAGCATTTGTAAGACTAGGAGGGGTGGTGCGGTTGCATGGTGTGTCGGTAACAATAAATGGTGTTTTCTTTGATGTGAACCCATTAAGAATAATGGGTGGGAACTTAGAATGCCTGAGGTTTGTGACCTCGGTGATTACTGAGTCCAGGAGTCGTGCAGGGTAGTTTCTAGATATTAACATGTCTCTAAGTATTTTGCATTCTTCAATAAATTCTAGGTCATCGCTAGTGATTCTGGAAATACGTATGACCTGCCCTTTAGCCACATTTCTCTTCATGAACAGTGGGTGCATACTTTCAAAGTCCAAATAATTATTGCGAAAGGTGTTTTTCCTGTGAACAGAGGATCTCCATGACATCCTATCGGTATCTAGTACAATGCATGTGTCCAAGAAATTTACTTGTCTGCCACAATCTGCAATGTTGAACTTCAAGAAAGGAATAGAGGAAGATATTGTTTCAATGAACTGTGTCAGTTGTGGTTCACTGCCCTGCCAGACAAAAAAGACGTCGTCGATATATCTCCTGTAGAGACGGGTGTGCTCAAAGCCAGGCAGAAGGACTAATGAGTCGGCTTCCCATGACGCCAGAACGAGGTTGGCAAATGAAGGGGCCACCCTTGTGCCCATAGCTACTCCTTTAGTTTGTTGAAATACTAGGTCATTGAAGTGAAAAAAATTGTTGTTTAGTACTAAGGAAACCAAGGTAGTAAGGGTGTTGATTTTATTAGATGTGAGGTGGGTGTGCTTCGAGAGGTATGAGGTGAATAGTTGAATCCCTTCTAAGTGAGGGATATTGGTGTATAATGCTTCAATGTCCAAGGTTACCAGAAAGGAGTCCGTTGCAGTAGGGGGGGGTTAGTGAATAGGGTGTTGAGAAAGTCCCAGGAATCTCTTATGTAGAAGCAGGAGCGTTGTACAATAGGGTTAAGGCATATATCCAAGTATTCGGAAATCTTCTCTGTCTTGGTTTTATGGTTGGACACAACGTGTCTGAAGGGTGGGTTCATTGGGTGCTTATGCATCTTGGGGATTCCAAAAAATCTACCATGTCGTGGGTCAGTGACTGTCATGAATTCAGCTTCGGCTGAAGATATATGCTGGTTGTGTGTGAGGGAATTAATGACTTCATCAATGTGATTGAAGGCTGTATTAGCATCTGTAATATGCACTTGGGTGTAAAATTCACTGTTGCGTAGGTCTTTTAGTAAAATGTGAGTGTATCTTTCTTGTTCCATTAGTACCACTCCCGTGCCCTTGTCGGCCTTCATAATCCTAAGGGACTTATCGGACTGGAGAGTTTTGAGGGCTGACAACTGGCTGGGAGACATGTTGAACCATTTGTGGGGGCTGCCGCCTTTTAAAAGGTTACGAAAATCTTTTTCGCAGACCTTAAGGAAGATTTGTAAAGTATTGTTGAGGGGTGGGTTATAGGTGCTTCTTCTGATAGGTAAATGGGTGTCGTACTGTCTAGTCTCCTCAGAAACAGTGGCATTCCTGTCATACAGAATCTTGAGATTAAGTTTCTTTACGTAAAGTCGGAAGTCAAGTAACAGCGAGGACAGATCAGCTCTCTGAGCGGGGATAAAGGAGAAGCCTTTCTTCAAGACTTCCAAGGTCGGGGAATCGAACCTCCTTGAAGACAGGTTGAAGACAGCGGATGGAAAGAGTTGTGAACTAGTGTCTTGCCAGTCTCTTGGGACGTCCTCGTGGTATTCCTCGGATCAAGGGGGAAGGATCCCTGTCCCTTCTGTAGCGGGACAGGCGGGGGGGTGTCGGTAGAATTGTGGCTTGAAGATCTTTCTGATAACGTGGATCCAAATTGTCTGTATTGTAGAAAGGAGCTGGACCGTCCTTTCTTAGAGATCTGCCACTGAAGGGTGGAGGGTTGGTAACCCGTAAAAAAGGAATCGAGGAGTTGGGGGTCCTGGAGAGGTTTGCGGGTGGGAGGCCTGCAGAGGAGGTGGAGGGAGTCTGGGAAGAGGAGAGAGGGCAAGGAGCAGGGTAGGAGTGGACTCCTGTGAGGAGGGGTGTTAGTGGTAATCTGCGAGGTGTCCATGCGGACGGTAGCAGGGGTGTCAAGCAGTGGTAGAAATTGGTGGAGCCTGGTTGCTCAAATAACTGTAGCTGTGTTGTTTTCACAAGGGGAACGGTGGTTAGTAGGTGTAATGTGCCATCCTTGATTCCTGAAGCTGAATCGGTGGCTGGTGTCGCCGTAAAGGATATGCACGATGGGACCGATATTGTTGGAAGTCTCTCTGTAGCTTGCTTCTCTTTCGGTTCGTGATGGTGGCGACATGCCTGTTCAGACGTGGTTGGATTCCATTGTAGATATGGGCTAAATCATTAAAAGCAGGGTGTTGTATGATAGTAGAATGTAGGCTATCTATGTCCTTTTTTATATTAGATAGTTTGGTGATGTTGTGCTTGATGAGTGCACGAATGGCCAGCAAACCTGTATTGTTATATAGAGTAACCAGTTCCTGGTAAAGCTCGGAGTCTCTGGTCAGGTTATTCGGGAACTTAGTGATTCTAAGACCCAGAGGGACAATGTTGTTTTGTGAACAGTAAGTAAGATAAAACTTGTCATACTGAATGTTCTTGAAGACAGTCGCTAGCCTTTCGAGTTGGAACAGCAACGGTTTAAGTTGGTTGCGTTCTATAGTGCGGGTATCTTCCATATTAACATTAACTCTTCTTTGCATATCATTGTTAGCAAAAGGATTATTGTCGGTACCTGACTCAAGGAAGGAGAGTAAATCCGGTGGAGATGTAGTGACGGTAGTAGGTGCATCGGTATTGTTCCGGGGAGTTCCCGCCAAAATGTCATCATTTCCAACGGTCGTGGTGGTTAGAGTATCCTGGTGGATAGGCCTGTTACCATGTACCGGACAGATGGGATGTTCAGTCCTGGGTCTAGCAGTCATGTCGGGAGGATTGGTTATCTCTGTGCCAGTATTAGTTAGAGAAATTGGAAGTGAGAGAATCGGCATCTGTTCTGACGGAATAGCAAACTGTGTAATGTCCAGAAGAGGTTGGCTACTAGAGCCGAGCTCCCTCGGTACTTCAGAGGACATACTTCGGAAATCGAGATCCTTAAATAATAAATAAATACCTTAAACTCTCCGAGTATGTTGAAGAGAATAAAATGAATTTATACCAAAAAACTTCAATAACTACATAAATTCCAAGCAAGAAGTACTAAGGAGACGGAGCAGGTGTTAAGCTTTCGTTCCTTTATTAGTGTAAGGAACTTCTTCAGAAAGTACAGTTACGTCAGAACAAACTAATATATACACATACATATGTCATAAAAAGGTGTGCCATTATAGCAGTGATCCAATGAGGAGTAATGTTGTGGAGAAAAAAAGTTTGAGTGAATGGTGTCAAATAGCTATAGTTTAAGAAGTTGTAATTATGACAGCCAGGTCATGACAGAAGGAATAATGAATCTTGTATTCTATACATGACAGTTAAGTTGATGTTTGGTGTTAAAATCATTTAAGGTAAACAGGATAAACAAAACATATTCAAACCCTTTTAGAAAGCTAGTTTAAGAGTATATACAAGTGATTAACGTATCCATCTAAGCATACATTTAACATTTAACATCTCATTTAAACCAGGGGGAGCTTCCGCATTTAATCTCAGTTGCCATCGAAGTTCTTTAACTTTGAGTAAAGTATTGACATCCCCCATGAACATGTCCACAAAGTCAAGTACTAAAAATTTAAAATGTGAGAAGTTCTGTCAGTCCAAGCTGTGTTTCATTAGTGCATTTTTCATGTCTTTATTACGTAAAGCTGCACAATGTTCTTTAATGCGAGAGGAAAACTTACGTGTAGTTTTCCCTATGTAGAACCCAGGGCATGACATGCAGACTGCTGCGTATACTACATTCATGGTTTTGCAGTTAAAATGTCTTAGAGAATGTACTTTGAAATTATTGTGTGGAAATATGAAAGAATTCCCCGCTAGAATGAACTTACAGGCAACACGTGTCACAAGGGAAAGTGCCAAAAGGACTAGTAACGGTGTTGACATCGTTCGTGTCTGTGGGATTAAATGGTGAATCTCTGTTCTCAAAAGAACAGCGTAGTGATTTGGTACTTTTGTATGCAAACAGAGGGTTGGGACCAAGAATAGTGGAGGTTTCCATGCTGTTTGTGATAATTTCCCAATTGTCTCTCAGAATTTTCTTAATTTTAATGGAGTCCCTACAAATAGGGACGGGGAAGCTGGTGTACCATTCGGGACCGGTAGTGTGAGTAGATTCTGTTTGAGAAGGGTGAGAATGGGATGTCGTAACATTGCGTGAACCAGGTACGGAGAACCTGGGGGTGTGTAAAGGAGAAGGGGCACTATTGGAGTGAGTAGGACTAGTAGAACCAATCGGATGAATCACATCAGGTGAAGGACCAATGGTATTGTTCATGGTATGTGAGGGGGCTTGATTGAAATGTGTATAGTGAATGGAGGCTGTAGTGGAACTGAAAATGGTTCTATTGGGGCAAGAGGAGGTGGAAGGACCAATGGTGTCATTGGTGCTGAGTGCGAGGGCTTGGTCAGCGATGGTCCGCTGAATGTGGGTGGTGGTAGAAATGGGACTTGTTGTTGTTGTTTCGTTGGTATGAAGCTGGTGTCTTGTTTCAGAAAGGGGTGAATCACTAGAAAACTGAGGTGGTGCAGCATTTGTAAGACTAGGAGGGGTGGTGCGGTTGCATGGTGTGTCGGTAACAATAAATGGTGTTTTCTTTGATGTGAACCCATTAAGAATAATGGGTGGGAACTTAGAATGCCTGAGGTTTGTGACCTCGGTGATTACTGAGTCCAGGAGTCATGCAGGGTAGTTTCTAGATATTAACATGTCTCTAAGTATTTTGCATTCTTCAATAAATTCTAGGTCATCGCTAGTGATTCTGGAAATACGTATGACCTGCCCTTTAGCCACATTTCTCTTCATGAACAGTGGGTGCATACTTTCAAAGTCCAAATAATTATTGCGAAAGGTGTTTTTCCTGTGAACAGAGGATCTCCATGACATCCTATCGGTATCTAGTACAATGCATGTGTCCAAGAAATTTACTTGTCTGCCACAATCTGCAATGTTGAACTTCAAGAAAGGAATAGAGGAAGATATTGTTTCAATGAACTGTGTCAGTTGTGGTTCACTGCCCTGCCAGACAAAAAAGACGTCGATATATCTCCTGTAGAGACGGGTGTGCTCAAAGCCAGGCAGAAGGACTAATGAGTCGGCTTCCCATGACGCCAGAACGAGGTTGGCAAATGAAGGGGCCACCCTTGTGCCCATAGCTACTCCTTTAGTTTGTTGAAATACTAGGTCATTGAAGTGAAAAAAATTGTTGTTTAGTACTAAGGAAACCAAGGTAGTAAGAGTGTTGATTTTATTAGATGTGAGGTGGGTGTGCTTCGAGAGGTATGAGGTGAATAGTTGAATCCCTTCTAAGTGAGGGATATTGGTGTATAATGCTTCAATGTCCAAGGTTACCAGAAAGGAGTCCGTTGCAGTAGGGGGGTTAGTGAATAGGGTGTTGAGAAAGTCCCAGGAATCTCTTATGTAGAAGCAGGAGCGTTGTACAATAGGGTTAAGGCATATATCCAAGTATTCGGAAATCTTCTCTGTCTTGGTTTTGTGGTTGGACACAACGTGTCTGAAGGGTGGGTTCGTTGGGTGCTTATGCATCTTGGGGATTCCAAAAAATCTACCAAGTTGTGGGTCAGTGACTGTCATGAATTCAGCTTCGGCTGAAGATATATGCTGGTTGTGTGTGAGGGAATTAATGACTTCATCAATGTGATTGAAGGCTGTATTAGCATCTGTAATATGCACTTGGGTGTAAAATTCACTGTTGCGTAGGTCTTTTAGTAAAATGTGAGTGTATCTTTCTTGTTCCATTAGCACCACTCCCGTGCCCTTGTCGGCCTTCATAATCCTAAGGGACTTATCGGACTGGAGAGTTTTGAGGGCTGACAACTGGCTGGGAGACATGTTGAACCATTTGTGGGGGCTGCCGCCTTTTAAAAGGTTACGAAAATCTTTTTCGCAGACCTTAAGGAAGATTTGTAAAGTATTGTTGAGGGGTGGGTTATAGGTGCTTCTTCTGATAGGTAAATGGGTGTCGTACTGTCTAGTCTCCTCAGAAACAGTGGCATTCCTGTCATACAGAATCTTGAGATTAAGTTTCCTTAGGTAAAGTCGGAAGTCAAGTAACAGCGAGGACAGATCAGCTCTCTGAGCAGGGATAAAGGAGAAGCCTTTCTTCAAGACTTCCAAGGTCGGGGAATTGAACCTCCTTGAAGACAGGTTAAAGACAGCGGACGGGAAAGAGTTGTGAACTAGCGTCTTGCCAGTCTCTTGGGACGTCCTCGTGGTATTCCTCGGATCAAGGGGGAAGGATCCCTGTCCCTTCTGTAGCGGGACAGGCGGGGGGGTGTCGGTAGAATTGTGGCTTGAAGATCTTTCTGATAACGTGGATCCAAATTGTCTGTATTGTAGAAAGGAGCTGGACCGTCCTTTCTTAGAGATCTGCCACTGAAGGGTGGAGGGTTGGTAACCCGTAAAAAAGGAATCGAGGAGTTGGGGGTCCTGGAGAGGTTTGGGTGGGAGGCCTGCAGAGGAGGTGGAGGGAGTCTGGGAAGAGGAGAGAGGGCAAGGAGCAGGGTAGGAGTGGACTCCTGTGAGGAGGGGTGTTAGTGGTAATCTGCGAGGTGTCCATGCGGACGGTAGCAGGGGTGTCAAGCGAAGTGGTAGAAATTGGTGGAGCCTGGTTGCTTGAAATAACTGTAGCTGTGTTGTTTTCACAAGGGGAACGGTGGTTAGTAGGTGTAATGTGCCATCCTTGATTCCTGAAGCTGAATCGGTGGCTGGTGTCGCTCAGTAAAGGATATGCACGATGGGACCGATATTGTTGGAAGTCTCTCTGTAGCTTGCTTCTTTCGGTTCGTGATGGTGGCGACATGCCTGTTCAGACGTGGTTGGATTCCATTGTAGATATGGGCTAAATCATTAAAAGCAGGGTGTTGTATGATAGTAGAATGTAGGCTATCTATGTCCTTTTTTATATTAGATAGTTTGGTGATGTTGTGCTTGATGAGTGCACGAATGGCCAGCAAACCTGTATTGTTATATAGAGTAACCAGTTCCTGGTAAAGCTTGGAGTCTCTGGTCAGGTTATTCGGGAACTTAGTGATTCTAAGACCCAGAGGGACAATGTTGTTTTGTGAACAGTAAGTAAGATAAAAATTTTCATACTGAATGTTCTTGAAGACAGTCGCTAGCCTTTCGAGTTGGAACAGCAACGGTTTAAGTTGGTTGCGTTCTATAGTGCGGGTATCTTCCATATTAACATTAACTCTTCTTTGCATATCATTGTTAGCAAAAGGATTATTGTCGGTACCTGACTCAAGGAAGGAGAGTAAATCCGGTGGAGATGTAGTGACGGTAGTAGGTGCATCGGTATTGTTCCGGGGAGTTCCCGCCAAAATGTCATCATTTCCAACGGTCGTGGTGGTTAGAGTATCCTGGTGGATAGGCCTGTTACCATGTACCGGACAGATGGGATGTTCAGTCCTGGGTCTAGCTGACATCTCGGGAGGATTGGTTATCTCCGTGCCAGTATTAGTTAGATAAATTGGAAGTGAGAGGATCGGCATCTGTTCTGACGGAATAGCAAACTGTGTAATGTCCAGAAGAGGTTGGCTACTAGAGCCGAGCTCCCTCGGTACTTCAGAGGACATACTTCGGAAAACGAGATCCTTAAATAATAAATGAATACCTTAAACTCTCCGAGTATGTTGAAGAGAATAAACTGAATTTATACCAAAAAACTTCAATAACTATATAAATTGCAAGCAAGAAGTACCAATGAGGCAGAGCAGGTGTTAAGCTTTCGTTCCTTTATTAGTGTAAGGAACTTCTTCAGAAAGTACAGTTACGTCAGAACAAACTAATATATACACATACATATGTCATAAAAAGGTGTGCCATTATAGCAGTGATCCAATGAGGAGTAATGTTGTGGAGAAAAAAAGTTTGAGTGAATGGTGTCAAATAGCTATAGTTTAAGAAGTTGTAATTATGACAGCCAGGTCATGACAGAAGGAATAATGAATCTTGTATTCTATACATGACAGTTAAGTTGATGTTTGGTGTTAAAATCATTTAAGGTAAACAGGATAAACAAAACATATTCAAACCCTTTTAGAAAGCTAGTTTAAGAGTATATACAAGTGATTAACGTATCCATCTAAGCATACATTTAACATTTAACATCTCATTTAAACCAGGGGGAGCTTCCGCATTTAATCTCAGTTGCCATCGAAGTTCTTTAACTTCGAGTAAAGTATTGACATCCCCCATGAACATGTCCACAAAGTCAAGTACTAAAAATTTAAAATGTGAGAAGTTCTGTCAGTCCAAGCTGTGTTTCATTAGTGCATTTTTCATGTCTTTATTACGTAAAGCTGCACAATGTTCTTTAATGCGAGAGGAAAACTTACGTGTAGTTTTCCCTATGTAGAACCCAGGGCATGACATGCAGACTGCTGCGTATACTACATTCATGGTTTTGCAGTTAAAATGTCTTAGAGAATGTACTTTGAAATTATTGTGTGGAAATATGAAAGAATTCCCCGCTAGAATGAACTTACAGGCAACACGTGTCACAAGGGAAAGTGCCAAAAGGACTAGTAACGGTGTTGACATCGTTCGTGTCTGTGGGATTAAATGGTGAATCTCTGTTCTCAAAAGAACAGCGTAGTGATTTGGTACTTTTGTATGCAAACAGAGGGTTGGGACCAAGAATAGTGGAGGTTTCCATGCTGTTTGTGATAATTTCCCAATTGTCTCTCAGAATTTTCTTAATTTTAATGGAGTCCTACAAATAGGGACGGGAAGCTGGTGTACCATTAGGGACCGGTAGTGTGAGTAGATTCTGTTTGAGAAGGGTGAGAATGGGATGCCGTAACATTGCGTGAACCAGGTACAGAGAACCTGGGGGTGTGTAAAGGAGAAGGGGCACTATTGGAGTGAGTAGGACTAGTAGAACCAATCGGATGAATCACATCAGGTGAGGGACCAATGGTATTGTTCATGGTATGTGAGGGGGCTTGGTTGAAATGTGTATAGTAAATGGAGGCTGTAGTGGAACTGAAAAGGGTTCTATTGGGGCAAGAGGAGGTGGAAGGGCCAATGGTGTCATTTGTACTGAGTGCGAGGGCTTGGTCAGCATTTGTCCGCTGAATGTGGGTGGATGTAGAAATGGAACTTGTTGTTGTTGTTTCGTTGGTATGAAGCTGGTATCTAGTTTCAGAAAGGTGAATCACTAGAAAACTGAGGTGGTGCAGCATTTGTAAGACTAGGAGGGGTGGTGCGGTTGCATGGTGTGTCGGTAATAATAAATGGTGTTTTCTTTGATGTGAACCCATTAAGAATAATGGGTGGGAACTTAGAATGCCTGAGGTTTGTGACCTCGGTGATTACTGAGTCCAGGAGTCGCGGGGTAGTTTCTAGATATTAACATGTCTCTAAGTATTTTGCATTCTTCAATAAATTCTAGGTCATCGCTAGTGATTCTGGAAATACGTATGACCTGCCCTTTAGCCACATTTCTCTTCATGAACAGTGGGTGCATACTTTCAAAGTCCAAATAATTATTGCGAAAGGTGTTTTTCCTGTGAACAGAGGATCTCCATGACATCCTATTGGTATCTAGTACAATGCATGTGTCCAAGAAATTTACTTGTCTGCCACAATCTGCAATGTTGAACTTCAAGAAAGGAATAGAGGAAGATATTGTTTCAATGAACTGTGTTAGTTGTGGTTCACTGCCCTGCCAGATAAAAAAGACGTCGTCGATATATCTCCTGTAGAGACGGGTGTATTCAAAGCCAGGCAAATGCACTAATGAGCCGACTTCCCATGAAGCCAGAACGAGGTTGGCAAATGATGGGGCCACCCTTGTGCCCATAGCTACTCCTTTAATTTGTTGAAATACTAGATCATTAAAGTGAAAAAAGTTATTTAGTACTAAGGAAACTAAAGTGGCAAGGGTGTTGATTTTGTCAGATGTGAAGTGGGTATACTTCGAAAGGTACGTGGTGAATAGTTGAATCCCTTCTAGGTGAGGGATATTGGTATATAATGCTACAGTGTCCAAAGTTACCAAAAAAGAGTCCATGGCAGTAGGGGGGTTGATGAATAGAGTGTTGAGGAAGTCCCAGGAATCTCTTATGTAGAAACAGGAGCGTTGTACAATTGGGGTTGAGGCACATATCCAAGTATTCGGAAATCTTCTCTGTTTTGGTTTTATAGTTGGACACAATGTGTCTGAAGGGTGGGTTTGTTGGGTGCTTATGCATCTTAGGGATGCCAAAATATCTTCCAAGTTGTGGTTCAGTGACTGTCATGAATTCAGCTTCGGCTGAAGATATGTGCTGGTTCTGTACTAGGGAATCAATGACTTCATCAATGTGATTGAAGGCTGTATTAGCATCTGTAATATGCACTTGGGTGTAAAATTCACTGTTGCGTAGGTCTTTTAGTAAAATGTGAGTGTATCTTTCTTGTTCCATTAGTACCACTCCCGTGCCCTTGTCGGCCTTCATAATCCTAAGGGACTTATCGGACTGGAGAGTTTTGAGGGCTGACAACTGGCTGGGAGACATGTTGAACCATTTGTGGGGGCTGCCGCCTTTTAAAAGGTTACGAAAATCTTTTTCGCAGACCTTAAGGAAGATTTGTAAAGTATTGTTGAGGGGTGGGTTATAGGTGCTTCTTCTGATAGGTAAATGGGTGTCGTACTGTCTAGTCTCCTCAGAAACAGTGGCATTCCTGTCATACAGAATCTTGAGATTAAGTTTCCTTAGGTAAAGTCGGAAGTCAAGTAACAGCGAGGACAGATCAGCTCTCTGAGCGGGGATAAAGGAGAAGCCTTTCTTCAAGACTTCCAAGGTCGGGGAATCGAACCTCCTTGAAGACAGGTTGAAGACAGCGGACGGGAAAGAGTTGTGAACTAGCGTCTTGCCAGTCTCTTGGGACGTCCTCGTGGTATTCCTCGGATCAAGGGGGAAGGATCCCTGTCCCTTCTGTAGCGGGACAGGCGGGGGGGTGTCGGTAGAATTGTGGCTTGAAGATCTTTCTGATAACGTGGATCCAAATTGTCTGTATTGTAGAAAGGAGCTGGACCGTCCTTTCTTAGAGATCTGCCACTGAAGGGTGGAGGGTTGGTAACCCGTAAAAAAGGAATTGAGGAGTTGGGGGTCCTGGAGAGGTTTGCGGGTGGGAGGCCTGCAGAGGAGGTGGAGGGAGTCTGGGAAGAGGAGAGAGGGCAAGGAGCAGGGGTAGGAGTGGACTTCTGTGAGGAGGGGGTGTTAGTGATAATCTGCGAGGTGTCCATGCGGACGGTAGCAGGGGTGTCAAGCGAAGTGGTAGAAATTGGTGGAGCCTGGTTGCTCGAAATAACTGTAGCTGTGTTGTTTTCACAAGGGGAATGGTGGTTAGTAGGTGTAATGTGCCATCCTTGATTCCTGAAGCTGAATCGGTGGCTGGTGTCGCTTCGTAAAGGATATGCACGATGGGACCGATATTGTTGGAAGTCTCTCTGTAGCTTGCTTCTCTTTCGGTTCGTGATGGTGGCGACATGCCTGTTCAGACGTGGTTGGATTCCATTGTAGATATGGGCTAAATCATTAAAAGCAGGGTGTTGTATGATAGTAGAATGTAGGCTATCTATGTCCTTTTTTATATTAGATAGTTTGGTGATGTTGTGCTTGATGAGTGCACGAATGGCCAGCAAACCTGTATTGTTATATAGAGTAACCAGTTCCTGGTAAAGCTCGGAGTCTCTGGTCAGGTTATTCGGGAACTTAGTGATTCTAAGACCCAGAGGGACAATGTTGTTTTGTGAACAGTAAGTAAGATAAAAATTGTCATACTGAATGTTCTTGAAGACAGTCGCTAGCCTTTCGAGTTGGAACAGCAACGGTTTAAGTTGGTTGCGTTCTATAGTGCGGGTATCTTCCATATTAACATTAACTCTTCTTTGCATATCATTGTTAGCAAAAGGATTATTGTTGGTACCTGACTCAAGGAAGGAGAGTAAATCCGGTGGAGATGTAGTGACGGTAGTAGGTGCATCGGTATTGTTCCGGGGAGTTCCCGCCAAAATGTCATCATTTCCAACGGTCGTGGTGGTTAGAGTATCCTGGTGGATAGGCCTGTTACCATGTACTGGACAGATGGGATGTTCAGTCCTGGGTCTAGCAGTCATGTCGGGAGGATTGGTTATCTCCGTGCCAGTATTAGTTAGATAAATTGGAAGTGAGAGAATCGGCATCTGTTCTGACGGAATAGCAAACTGTGTAATGTCCAGAAGAGGTTGGCTACTAGAGCCGAGCTCCCTCGGTACTTCAGAGGACATACTTCGGAAATCGAGATCCTTAAATAATAAATAAATACCTTAAACTCTCCGAGTATGTTGAAGAGAATAAAATGAATTTATACCAAAAAACTTCAATAACTACATAAATTCCAAGCAAGAAGTACTAAGGAGACGGAGCAGGTGTTAAGCTTTCGTTCCTTTATTAGTGTAAGGAACTTCTTCAGAAAGTACAGTTACGTCAGAACAAACTAATATATACACATACATATGTCATAAAAAGGTGTGCCATTATAGCAGTGATCCAATGAGGAGTAGTGTTGTGGAGAAAAAAAGTTTGAGTGAATGGTGTCAAATAGCTATAGTTTAAGAAGTTGTAGTTATGACAGCCAGGTCATGACAGAAGGAATAATGAATCTTGTATACTATACATGACAGTTAAGTTGATGTTTGGTGTTAAAATCATTTAAGGTAAACAGGATAAACAAAACATATTCAAACCCATTTAGAAAGCTAGTTTAAGAGTATATACAAGTGATTAACGTATCCATCTAAGCATACATTTAACATTTAACATCTCATTTAAACCCGAGGGAGCTTCCGCATTTAATCTCAGTTGCCATCGAAGTTCTTTAACTTCGAGTAAAGTATTGACATCCCCCATGAACATGTCCACAAAGTCAAGTACTAAAAATTTAAAATGTGAGAAGTTCTGGCAGTCCAAGCTGTGTTTCATTAGTGCATTTTTCATGTCTTTATTACGTAGAGCTGCACAATGTTCTTTAATGCGAGAGGAAAACTTGCGTGTAGTTTTCCCTATGTAGAACCCAGGGCATGACATGCAGACTGCTGCGTATACTACATTCATGGTTTTGCAGTTAAAATGTCTTAGAGAATGTACTTTGAAGTTATTATGTGGAAATATGAAAGAATTCCCCGCTAGAATGAAATTACAGGCAACACATGTGTCACAAGGGAAAGTGCCAAAAGGACTAGTAACGGTGTTGACATCGTTCGTGTCTGTGGGATTAAATGGTGAATCTCTGTTCTCAAAAGAACAGTGTAGTGATTTGGTACTTTTGTATGCAAACAGAGGGTTGGGACCAAGAATAGTGGAGGTTTCCATGCTGTTTGTGATAATTTCCCAATTGTCTCTCAGAATTTTCTTAATTTTAATGGAGTCCCTACAAATAGGGACGGGGAAGCTGGTGTACCGTTTGGGACCGGTAGTGTGAGTAGATTCTGTTTGAGAAGGGTGAGAATGGGATGTCGTAACATTGCGTGAACCAGGTACGGAGTTGAGTTGCTTGCTTAGATCTGAAGAAGTCCTTGTACATAATAAAGGATGAAAGCGCTAATCAACAGTTCGGACTTAGTGTGATTCCTTTCAAGTGCTTTTTTTATTTTTGTGTTAAGTTAGAAGTTTTTGAGTTTAATAACTTTTAGTTCTTCTATTATTAGTCAGTTTATTTTGCAAGTTATTTGTTTTCTGACCGAAACTATGGAAGGAACACCTGCAGCTGAACCAGGCTCTAGTAGCCAACCACCGAATAATGGAATGGTGCAAGCAACTGATTACGACCTTTTATTTGAAGAATTCAATGACACAATGAGCAGGGCACGGAGTTTGCTACACAGAGTTAATAATGCACAAAGGGATGCCAGAGGATTCAGCCCTAGTCTTTTTAGTGGTAGAAGCAATAATACCACACAAGATTCACAACCTGACAACGGAGAGGTGCTTGAAACAGCAAGGGAGGTTGCTAATAATAATCCTGTTCCTCAAGCACAACAAGCGCAAGGAATAACTGACATTTTAAATGTTCTTAACAATGGAAGTAATAATCCCTTCCTTACTGATGGCCTGCATGGGCAACAATCTAGGAACATGGGAGCAGCAGCGAGAAGATCACAACAATGCCAACTTACACTGCAAGTCCCTTATTTTTGATCTGGAGCGCAAAATCATGTTTTACAAAAATGTTGAATATGACAATCACTTCCTGGCCTCATGTATTCACTTCAACATAATCCCACAAGGTCTGAGATTTTATAAATTTCCAAACGGGATCACCAGGCAGTGCCAACTTTATGCTGACCTGGTAAAAATGTATCAGGATACAGGCATTGCCAGCTTGAAGCTTCTCATAAGCCACAATGTCAAAAGGTTAGAGTCAGTTAAGAAGGAGATCGTAGCCTTGAACATGGCCATACTAGCTCATCAGGACTTTGATTATTTCAGGCACCTTTATGATGGGATTTCGCCTAGGATTACTAGGCACATTGCCACACTGACCCACAGGAAGAGGCAAAAACTTGATAGAGACTTGCAACAATACAGAAATAACACTGCCTACAGACTTAATAATGAGAAATATGTGCGAAGATTTGGAGGTCAGCAGAGATTTGTAAATTACTCTGGTCAGCATCAGATGAGCAACAGGAATTTTGTACAAACTCACCCTCCCCCAGTACCAGCAACAGAAAGTGATACTAGACCAGCACAAAGAGTTGCAGCTCCCAACTTTAACAGGTTTTATGTTCCTCACACACCCTCCTCCACCTAGGTTTCAGCAGGTTGAATTTGCTGAGGAATTTACTGATGAATTGCAGCAACCTTTTTTATTACAAGACCAAATGAATGGTTTCCAAGCAGACTTAACACCTCCGATGGCACAGAGAGGCAGAGGTACAGGGAGAGGGAGGGGGAGAGGCCGAGGTGGACAGAACCGGTTCCACTTCACAGGCAGGGGCATGACAACCAGGAGTACTACCAGAGCAATGTAGCAATAGACAAGCTGCACATACTTTCTGGAACTATTTTTAATTTTACAGACAGAGATTTTTCATCTGTCCATATGCAAGTGCTTGAGAGAGGATTTTCTTTTATACCTGCTCAAAGAGCAAATGTTACAGATGTATTATTAGACTTACGCTTATTTTTAAGAAAGCTGAATTTAAAATTTTTGTTTTCTGAACAGAATAACAGCCAGGAAGTTGATAATGATATTAGTGCCACTAGTAGTAGTAGTATGGATTCCACAGGTTCATCCGCAAGTAATTTTAACAATAGTGTTCTTAGAAAAAGGAGTTTATATAACCCAGCATTGAATAACACCCTGCACATTTCTGAGAGTTTGCGAACAAGATATTAGAAACTTGTTAAAACAACCTGCTGGCAATAAGTGGTTTAACCTTTCTATTTCAGAACAGCATGCATTGTATGAATTAAGTCAAGATAAAACGCTCAGAATTATGAAGGCAGACAAGGGCACTGGAATTGTGCTAATGGAGCAAAAGAAATATATTGATAAAATTGAAAGCATGCTTACAGACAATGAGTTCTACAAAACAGTGACAATGAAAGAAGTGAATGCACATTTTAAGAAAATAGATAGCCAAAATTTGGGCCCCCCCTTAAAAGCCCCCCCCTTTGGGCA